>NW_010510091.1:0-14034 GCF_000687285.1 Phaethon lepturus
TGTGTGAGGGAGAGGGAGCTGTGGCGGGCTGGTTCTGAGGGCAGTTTTCTTGGGTAAGATTTGTATCTAACTAAATTTTTTTTTTTAATTAGGTGGCATATCTGGTGTGTAGTGCTGCTGTGGTGTAGGGACTGCCTCAGAACTGCTACTGTCCAGCATGGAAATGGTGTCTTGGTGAGTAGTGAGCCTGAGGCCTGCACTGGGCCTGCAGCCCCTGACAAGTGATTCCATAAGTATCTCTAGTTAGTGTTTAAATTCTGCACCCTGAAAAAGGGAGAGTAATTCAAGCAATTGAAATGAAGGAAGTGTTAAAGCAGAAAAGGTGCCACTTCTAGTACAACTTCAAAGGCATCTATTGCTGGAGATTTGCTTAGTCAGTAGAAGGTTGTGAAGCACCTTTCTGGGTGGAGAGCAGGGTGTTACTGTGTTTTGGTGATGGTAATGATTGGCTTTGTTCCCACTCAAACTTTGAGATGGTTCTGTAAGTAGTGACAAAAATAAAAACTTTTGGAACTGAGCGATTTCTGTGGGCTTAAAAACTGGTTCCTGCTTTAAAAGTACGCTATCTGGATACTCTTAAAATAGAAATTATGAATGTGCTGTGCTATGGTTGAGGTAGTATGGCTCCAGGGCATGTTTAACTCAGGGTGCTACATGAGGCCAGGGGGGCTCTGAGTGATGAGTTTTGTTCAAAATTCTTATTTTCTTCCTTCTGAGGAAGAGAATAATTCTTCCCTGCTCTTATTCTAAAAGAAGCAGCAGGCTTTGCTGTCTCAATTTCTAAAACTGAGTACTGTGGGCAACCTTTTAGCAATAAAGCTAGTCAGGAGGCTTGCATGGAGGAGAGAGGGGATAAAACCCCTCAGAAATACCTTGAAAATCTACTGTCAATACAAAGGTTATGCAACGCAAAGGCTAGGCAATGGGGATTTAGAGTTACTCAAATGTCTAAGCTGACTATTGAAAAGCTTGTTGTGCCAAAGACTGCAGAAAGATGCTTCCTTTTCCCTGTGTCCTGGGAATAGTAAAGATTGTAAGAGCTCATTTCTCTATCTGATATTTCCTGACCTTTACAGCCTACTCTATATGAATAGCAAAGATCAAGCTAAAGATGTGGAAGAGCTCTCACATGAGCAGGTTATTTAGTCTAAAAACCATGTTACATTAGAGCTTTATCTCATGCTTTAATATAGTTCCAAGCTTGACTTTGTCACTTTGATTTTTACCTGTCTTTTTTGTTTTGCTAGTCCTAATTGACCCAAAGTCTGTAGCAGTTCTTGAAAGGCAAAAAAAAGTGTTTGATTATTTCTGGCTTTTGCCACTTCACCTGATGGAGAAGTGATCTAAAGTAGCAAAATCTGCAGTAGAGTTGGCTGGGTAAAGACTTCAATCATTGTGGAAATCTGCTAGTTTAAGGGGAAGGGAACTCTGAAGTGAGAACCCCAAAATACCTAAAGTGAAGGAAGACCCAAATGTAACTGCTATTTATATTTTTTATCTGCACAGTTTCCTTTCTGCTGGCTCTTGGTTCGCTTGAAAGTTCACTTCAAAGTTCTCACCAGGAAAACAGCTTAATGTTTTTTTTTTTTTTTTCTGGTTAAATGGCAGTATTTATATTTCAGTAAGTATTTTGGATAGAAGCTTGGCTTGTATGTCACTATTAGTGTAATGTTCAAAAACTGTTCACAGGTGTTTCAGAACTTAATATCAAAATGTAAATGTTTTGTTAAAGTGAAGTAACCTATTTCTTTAGCATTTAGTTGTGCTGAAGCACCTCTTCAGTCAGGTGAAATGCTTTGGTGTGAAACACTTTCAACTCTCTACAGTTAACAATCTTATCACCACAGCACTACCTGTGTAAAGTATGGAAAGAACAGAGCTGTGGCTCAGAGCAGCTTCTTCACCTTGATATAACTCTGGCAAAGTATGTTTTTTTGTTTCTTCTTACTTGCACAGAATAGGTGTGTGTCTTGTTCATAGTAGATGGGTTTCCAATGAACTAGAGGAAGCTTGGATGTAAGGGGAGATGGTTCAGTTGTGAATGACTTTTAGATGAAGTGAAGATGGCAAGTAGTTACCTTGTTTGAGGGGATGGACCTGTGACCAAAGCATAGAGCATGCAGTAGAGGATACTGTTATCAGTCATTGCTTATGTGGAAACACATGCAGAGGGAGGGGACATGCTCAGCATACAGGAATGGAGAGTCAGGCTGTAGATACTCAGGCTTTTCTCTGTGTCTAATTTATTAATAAAAACAAAATCCATTGCTGCAACTTCAGTGGTAATAGATTAAAGCTTATCTAATGCTGCTACCTTTACCACATACTTTCATTCAATTGTATGACTTCTGTTAGAAACACTTGTGGATATGATGTGGAAAATATACTTTCCTGTTGTCAAGGGTGTCCCTCTCCGGTGCCTGTGTCCTCTGCCAGCAGTGGGTGCCTCACATTTGGACAGTTGTCTCCATTCTGCTATAAGTGTAAACTGCATCTCTTCTAATCCAAGGCTGTGACCCTCCGTCCAAGAAGAGCAAAGGTGTCACACAGAGGGTCTCCTGTTGGCTTGTAAATAGAACCATTGTCTTCAATTCCTTTTAAGTAACATGTTCTGTTAAACTGAGGTTTTCTTCTGTGTTTTCTCTTAGCCAATATATTACTTAGCTTTTTTCCTTCTGTGGTCAGCTCTTGACTTGTCCTGGCATTACAACTGGCTTGTACTTTTCTGTGTTGGCCAGGAAAGGGAGCGAGGAAGGCAGGGGCTCTAGCTGTGTAGCTGAAGTTGTGTGAGGAGTTTGTCATGGTTAGAGACAGTTTTATATTTCCTTAATGCAGTTAGCTGTTCAGATGCTGGTGGGACCATTTTTCTTAGTAAGGTTTTAGTTCTGTACATGTAATGTATATTTACCTCTAGGATGATACTTATGGGTGTTTCATGCTTTTCACCATAGGTTTTGTAGCTGACTGGTTAAGGATTTAATGCTACCAATGTCAATAATCATAAAAACTAAGCTGAGTAATGATACTGATAACTTTTGGGTCCTTCAAGCAGCGTGAGGGCTAGTAACTGTGTCTGCTATCCTTGTAAGCATTAGAATAATGATAGCACATGAATATTTTGCTTCATTCTTGTTGGTAGTGAAAGCTGTGATACTTGACTCTAGGAAGAGGGGAATGTCTTGTCTGTCTTACATTTTCTAGTTATCACAGAAAAAGACTGAATTTTGACTCTTACGGTGCTGAAATCTATCTAAATCACACTGGTGTATATGAAACATATCATCAAGGCTTTACTATGTTGTGAAAGCAAAAAGAGCTGAAGAATTTTAGAATCTTACTTCTAAGTCAGGTTTGCCACCTGAAGGAGTGTCTCTAGTATTAAAATGTTTAACTTCTTACAAGAGGTTTGACTTCAATTAAAATCAATTTTATGACTATGTTAGCTCATACTTACATCTTAGAGGTAAAACCAGGGGATGTAAAAAGCAGCCTTTCTCAAAGCCCAATTTTAATTACAAATCCCTGAGGTTGCTAGGAAACATTATCTTAAATGAGTACACAAGCAATCTAGATGCTGATATTAGAGATGCTGAGGAGATTTTCTTTCTGTCTTATTCTTCCTCTCCTGGCTGTGATAGGAGATTGATTTATATGAAGCCATGTCAGTTTAGGGTTTGGGAAGAAATCATTCCTCTTCTGAAATGCACTAGAAATGCAATAAGGGGTGGGGAGAATGTTGTCTTTTGTCACATCTATTTTGTAAAAGAAGGGGTCATGCTGACAACTCCCCTATTAAAATGTATTCCTTATTTACTAACTCTGCCAACCTCTGTGACTGAAAGCTTTGGGGTTTTTTGAACAACTTGTATCTCTAATGAAGAACAATAAAGGAAGTGTGATTTCAACCCCCTGCCTTGTGATGAAGTATGGCTTGCCTTGCTCTAAGTCAACAAGCTTTTATTACCCTGTCTTAAATGAGCAGTCACAGAATATGAATCTGCAGTGTTTACACCCAAAGTCAGGTTTTTGCCTGTTGTCAAGTGCTTTAAAGATGCATGATAAGGGCATCTGTACTAGATGGAACAGAGTCCTGTTTGACAACAATAAAAAAAATAGCCTAGAAAAGAAAACAGTCGAAGTATAGCTGCCACCCTGAAGAAGTGGCAACTTAAATGTTGAAGAGGACAGGGACACTTTCTCTAAGGCTGGGAGTCCTGAGTTCTAAATTTGGTTGGAACAAGTGGCTCTTCTGTACACTGGGAGAACTCAGTCAAAATTGTAGGTACCTGTACAGATAAGTAGGCCTACTGTTTACTCCAAGATTTGTCAGAAGTTAATGCTAGATTGTTAAGTAACCATATCCTGTCTTTATCCAGCCTCCATTTACTTCTGGGGTTTCCCTCATTACTTGAATATGTCTTGCCAACTGGCATACAAAAATCCCAAGGTTTCCTGAGTTGTGGGCAACTTTGAGAATATAGGACACAAAGTTACTGCTACAGAAGGAGTGGTAAAGATCTCAAAGATATGTGCTCTTGGGTGTGCCAGATCTTAGCTCTAAAGAAACTTCTTCCTCCTTTATATTTATTCTAAGTTAAGACAAGAGGGAAGATGCTTTAGGAGTTTAATTCCACTGATATTTTTTGCTATGAGATAGGAATAATCATGAGGTTGAAGCAGGTTGAAAGTCTCAATGGTTGGATATTGATTTGGAACTCCTTGGCAAAATGGGAACCAGCACATGGACGAAATAAACATACCTTGTGCAGCAAATGGTTTATTGATGATCTGCCTACAGTGAAGTCATGGAAGTGACCTTACTGCCCTGACTTACAGGATTTTTCTGACTGCAATGTTGAAAGGGCAGAAATAATACATTAATTTCATGTTGGAGCTGGGGGAATTACCTCTTTGGGTTTATTTGTCATGTCAGCTTTGTTAATTACCCAAAGAGCTTTCTTGATAGCTATTATTACAGGCAATTTTATCCTTTCAAGCATTGGAGAAAAAAACTCTGTAAACAAAAAAATGTATGGGTCTGTACTGCTCTCTGACCTCGGATTCTAACAATGTGTATATGTGTCTGGGGAGGTAAGTAGTCCTTATAAGGAGGAGGTAAGATTAAGAACATTCCCAGCAGGTGTCTAGAGTGAATGCTTAATAAGAGACATTGGCTGTGAGCTTAATCTGAAGTCTGCTGTTCCCTTTTCTACATGATAAACTCTTACTCTGAAATAACTGTACCTAGGACTTGGGCAACTACTTTCCACTTAAACAGATTACAACAGCCATTTATTTTTATCTCATCCCTCTGAAAAATCATAGCTGTCATTAACATTAGTAATTACAGGAACTTCTTGTTCTGTATCTGTTTTAGAGTATCACAAGAGTTGTGCACAAAAGCTCACCTGTTTATACTGTGGATAAGCTTGCATTTAACACATGCTGCCAAAAGAAAATACTGTTTAATATTTGCCAGAGAGGTGATATTCCCCTGGGGAGCCTGATGATTCTGAAATGTATCTAGCTATTCTGTCCCCAGAGGGAAATCTGGCAGGGTTGTGCAGCATCCAGAAATATTAGAAGTAAATACAGCGTGTTTCCACTCAACGCAAACTTGAGAGAATCCACCACTAACTCTGTACAATTGCGAATGATGAACATCACTGTAAATCTGTTGCCTTCTCTTAGAGAAACAGCTGTAAGAAAAAAATCCAAAGGCCTATATGATAACTGTAGACCTTCAGGGAAGGGCTGTGCCTCGTGTTTGGAAGCTGTGGTCCCATACTCAGTTGTTACTATGAATATACAAGTCAAAGAGACTGTATAGGTGAAGGGATATTTGTACTTGTTGGGAAATGAAGCTGAACATGAGCTGTAGCTAAGACTGACTCATGGCATGCTGTTTGGGGTTCACAGCCCTGTGTCTGTCTTAAAGAATTTTGGACATTATGGTCTGCTGTCATCACACATGTACAGTTGAGCAGAACATGTGGAAGATAATAAGTAACCAAGATGTGAGACTCTTTCCCAAAAGAGGTAATTACTCAAAGACCATGTAGATGCCACCATTTTTAGTAGTAGATATTGTGCTAGGATATTCTGCAATTTACACTGATCCTCAGTAATGCATCCAATACCCCCACCCTGGCTTCTGTGGCCATCATCTGCTAATGGATTACTTTGTGAACCTTAATGTCAATGTGGTATTGTCTCTGGATTCAACTTGTCTTAATCAGGGTCCAAGGCATTTTGCACTCTGGTTTTCTGGATGTATTAGTAATGACAAATGGAAAAGCCCTTGGAGATTTTTATTATAATAAAGCTTCATGTGACTATTATGAATTATATAAAGCTTTGCTCAACATTTCAGAAAGGCTATAGTGGGGAAACATCTTGCTTATCTTCACAGAATAGGTCAGTAAGATATAAAAGTAGAGTCCAGGAGTTCCCTGAAATTGAGGGCGAAGGCTTTCTGGTGTCTTTCTGCTGTGCTGCTCCTCCAGCATGCATGATACTGCCTTTCTGCTAAGAGTTGAATGCCAGTGGAGGAATATTTAGACTCATGTGGATCATTAATGCTTCTTTCTCCTTGGAGTTTACATGCAACACTGAAAAGCTTAAATGAACCAACAAATGTTATATAAATGCTTTTATAAGAAGTGTCAGGGATGCCCACTTTTTCAGAACAACTTACTGAAGATGCTTGAGCTGCTTGGTACAGGAGCCATTTGCTACTATGGTAAAAGTGTTTGCAAGAGCAGCTGGACTTACCTGAAGAGCCCTGGAAATAATGTCAAGAGTCTAGGTTATTCCCTACCCAGTCTATTATAATAAATAATAGACTATTACACTTTTGTCATATGAAAATCTGTTACATATAACACAGAATACTTGTACCAATTGTTGTATAGATGTTGGACTTGAGTCTGCTGCCAGTTTGGTTTTGTTACCTATAAATCTTGGCTCTAGTGTGACACTGAGCTTTTCAAGCTTGGAAAAGTCCAAGTTGAATTCTAGGTCCTGATTTTTCACTTTGATTAGTTATATCCCACTACATTAGTCTGAGGGGAAAAAATGCTTATGGTCAGTTTAAGGGTCTTAGTGCACTGAGAGAGTAACTGTAGACTAAATGGGAATAAATTCCTGTCTATCCAGAGATCAAAAATATACCTGTCCTTCATATGCCTGGCATAATTTTGTGTACATAGTGTTTTGAACCAACTGCTTTGCTAATCACAATTAGGGGAAATTTAACAGATTCTAAATCGGATGCTGAGCTGGTGAAAAGTTAAATGGTGTTAGGCTAGACATCTATCTGTAGGCGTTTTGGAAATGGGGCTACAACTGGGAGAGTAATTAAGGTGTGTGGCTCTACCAAGTACAGAGGATTTCTGTTGGGTTCAGTACCCCTGAGTCCTGTCAGGCAAAGGCCTCATAGGTATATCTCTACAGGATGGATTGTTCTGTGCTGCTTTGTGTATGATGTCATTGCTTAGACCTGCACAAAATATGGTTTAAAGGAATGTGCTTTGGACAGATGAAAGATCTATGCGCTGGACAGCAAAATGTCTTGAGAGTAGGGCTGCATTCTGTCCTAGCCACACAAGTCATTCACTCCTTCTGAAACTGTGATGACAATCTTGGTTTATTTTGCAAAGTAGCTTTGGGGTTGAAAAAGGCAAAACTGCATAGACCTAAAACTGTTCCAGATCTTGATCAGTCCTAAAATCTTAAATGAATTTGAAATGCTTTGACTTCAACTCTGAAGTGAATTTTGTAATGGTAACTTTTTTAAATAAAAGCCTTTTGTCTGTTAAAGTGGAATAATAACACTTTAAAGCTTTGGTTTTCTTTTTTCTCCCCAAAAGACCTTTTTAAAACCATGTCAATAAACATTTCTGATGGAAGTAGCCACTGGGGAAAAAAAAGTGTCTTGAACAAGTATCCACACAGGTGCATGTGGGAGAGCTGACATTCATTCAGCCCTTTGCAGCTAGTAACCAAGGAAGACCTCTATTCTGCCTCTAAATAGCTCTTAAAAGACTGTCTTTTAGAATGCCACTGAATTATTTCCCCTCATTGTAGCCTTGATTTATTCCCAGCTCATCATCAGATCCAAATGAGAAAAAGGAAAGCTTTCTTGAAGCTGCCCGAATTGGGTGGATAGGCTAGGCCTGACTCCTGTCCTCTTGCAAGTCTAATTTGCTTTTTGAGTTGTTCTTGGAAATCAAGTGAGGAGTTCTCTCGCTTGCTGCTGATAGTCTTTGGTTCCTATTCAAGTCTCCTCTAATCACTAGTATTACAATGTAAGCCTTGAAATCACAACTTTATTTTTCTTAAATTGCCAATTACAATGCAGGATGTGGCCTCTTCTATTTTTGTATTTCATAATATCGGTGAAAGATTTCTTCAGCCACAGCTGACAAACAAAGGAACAGATTTTCATTTATCAGAAGAAAAAAATTTCACTAAGGCTTTACTTTTATATTTTTATGTTCGCACAGCATAATGTATTGATTGCTAGCTGCTGGACTATTTGGTAATGATGAATGACTTTAAGTTTTGGGGGTTTTGCACTTCAGTTTTGTGCCAAAGTGGTGTTTTGTTCTGGTGATGGTGCTTGGAAAAGGGAGGATATTTTCTTGAGAAGCAGGTCTGATATGTTATTAATTGCAACTTGCCTTTTTGTTAAAGCAGGCTGAAACTTTGGATAGTCTAACCCCTTCGAGGGAGTTCCCTTTAAGAACATTTAATGGCAGTGAAAGAAGAGTGACAGCCTTGGAGACAGATGGTCTGATTCTAGTGCTGCTGCAATGAGTACAACCCTAATATTCCTCAACTGGTTCTAAGTTTCTCTCGGGATATGCCTATGATATGCTCAGGCACCTGTCTGTCAGGTAATTGCCAGTCCTTTTAAGTAGAACTGAATGACCCGGAAAAGCCTGGATACAAAAGATCTGGTCCTCTGCAGTCCCAGGTAACTGTGTGATGGAGGGTTAAAATGGAAGGATTGGTTTTTAACTTTGGCTGCACAAAGACACAGTGGACAAGCCCTGGTGATTTTGAGGCTCACTAGCATATATCCAATGGTAAATTTGTTTAAGCTCTACAGAAATGCTTCACTGCTCTTTACTGCCACTAGCTGACTGAAATGAGGAAGGCCCTAGATGGACTGCGTTGGTATTTAGGATCTCAGGAGGTGATTAAAATAATTGATTAAAATAAGCTTATAGTTATATCTGTAGTTTTGTTTTGCTACAAGACAATATTGCTAATTTATATAGCTAGAAGCTTAACTGATGTACTAGCTTGTGCTCTCTGGTCTTGAAAAAGTCTGTTGGAATCCAAGCATACTAATGATTGACACTAATTGTTTTCAGTCATGTAGTGAATTTTATGCATAATGCTTATCTGAATAGATGGTAGGTGCAGATATTAGACTGTAATCATACAGCAGTCATATTGTGGTAGCTATCTTTTTCATAAAAGGTCACAATAATTTGTGGTGACTCTTGTTTTAAATGGTGTGTTTACCATGGATAAAACTGGCCCAAAAAGGATTTAATAAAGATGACTTAATCCTCTGGAGATTACTGAGGTGGAAGGATGCTTGTTTCTTGCATACTCTGCCAGACTGATCCCACTGGGGGTGATCTGGATTGGTTTTTTTTCTATGTCTCGTTTAAAAATGGGCTGTGTTCCTCAGCTGGCTTCTGCTTGCAACTTGGTAAGCTGCTTGGCCCTGCTAACAACCAAGTCTGTTTCATTGTGTGTTGTCCTGTGTTTCTGTGGAAGCATCTTCTTGCACCACTGAAGAAACTGTTTCTCTTAATTTCTAATGACACAGAGATCCTTTTCACTGTTTTTTACAGCTAAAGGTCCATGTGAGGAAGAAGGAGGGAAAATTTCACTTGACCATATTAAGTCACAGGACTTCCCATGTTTTCATCTTAGTTACACAGACTGTTTTTCCCCCTGAAGTTAAGACTTATCGCTGCCTGAAACCGGATTTCAATGACTGACCAATAATTCTAAGGGCAGCACTGCCCTCTAAGAGCACCAGGCATGTGTGTTTGCAAGCATGTGAGGAGGGGAGGATGTGGGGAAAAAGGTTTGATGCCTTGCTTTTTATCAGTCTAATTGTTGAAGTAAGTTAAGCTACCATGATTTACCCAATCCCTGTGTGTAGGCAGACAGGTTTACCCTTTTGAATGGAAGAAGAAACATGGTTTGAACTAAGTGAGGTTAGGGAATACAGGTAAATTCAGTAGCAAGCTGACCAATAGCTTTATGCTGGTGTAGAATATAAAAAACAAAAACAGCGATAATGAAATCCACCATTATAAATCTGCTTCTTACTGCTTACAGCTTCAGGCTGACTTAAAATCAACTTTTATTAGCTCCATATTAGGGGATTGTTTCCTCTGGATTTGATTACTAGGATGGATATATTTGAAATCTGCATTTCCATATAGATAGAACTGCTTTCTTACAACCCTCCTGCATTCCTGAGGAGGCAAAGGAGTTCACCAAGGCTGACTGCTTTTAAGGGACTAGCTGCAACACAGGCCAGGGAGAACACGGAGGTGAGGCATTAGGAGGGGGATATGGTATCTGGAATGAGTCTACCAGGCACTGGTCTCTAATTGCACCATTTTATTTGTATTACATTAATGACTATAGTCATTGTCTGAAAGAAGACTACCATTATACTAGGTCCTACTATTTGATCAACAAAGGGGCATGTGAAAGAAAGGATGCTGCTATCCTGTTTCAGAGGACAGGACACTGAGGCAGAGAGATAGTTTTTCAGCCTTGTAAAAAGCTTAAGGATCCTTAATATGTGCTGAGCACACTGAGAATATTTATCCTTGCATAATGGACAAGCAAGTGCTGCCAAAGGAGATGTGTATCTTCTCCCCCACCCCGCCCAGTACAGTGTGGAAGATGCTACCTTCCAAAACTGTTTAACACTGTAAAGTCTGCAAAAAAAATTAAGGATGGGTCTAACCTGTGGTAGACAGTAATGGAACTACTGGGCTTGCTCTGTGGTATATTAACATACAGAATTATAGTTTTGGAGCCAGCTGACCCTTCATAGCAGCTTAGGGAACAGCAAGAGGTATTGATTTTTCCTTCCTCTGCTTCTAGGCATGGGGTTTCATTCATTCAACCTATCTGGCTGCTTGTTCCTTTTCTTTTTCTTCCCTGGGCTAGTCTTCTGACACTATGAAATGAATTGACTTACAGAGAAGTCAGCTGAGTCTGGGGCTGGTGGGGATAAGCAGCAAGAACAGAAGGGAGAGGAGTAGCACCTTTTTCTGGTAATGGAGGTGACAAACTTTTGGATTAGCCCACTCTACCCAGTGAAGCCACTCCTCTAATCTCACTGCATGTTGTAGTTTCCAGCTGGCATGATAACTGGGATTTCCTGAGTTTTGTTTCTATCTCTAGCATAGTGGGAGACCTCTGGGTGAATTGCTTTACCACAGGATCTTTTGTCTCTAAACCAAAGATGACAGTTCTTGTGTGAAATTTTGACATCTGCAGATATGTACAATGTCCTGCAGCTTGTGCCAAATCTCCTTTTCATAGGTAACCATTGCTGCAAACACTTCCTACCTTGAAATTTTCAGTGAAAAGTGGAAAATTGCTCTATTAGCAGAACAAGAAGTTAATCCCTTTCAGCACCAGTTTCTTTATGGTTGTGAAAACTTTGAATTGAATATGCAATAACAGGTAGAAAAAAGTACAATCCTATAAAAGTAGAATTATTCCAAATTGATTTCCCCTTTTCTTTCTTGTACTAATTTTGTACCTATTTGATGTTGCTGGAAGGAGCTGGCTTTAAATGGAAGTTGGTATCAGAGAGATACCCCTGGATTCTAAGGGTGGAATTCAGCTGCAAGTTTTTTAGGGTACATGTTGGTGAGTGCTGATGCTACCATCTCTTATCCTGAGAAGCAAAACTTACCCTTCAGAATTAATACAGTGCTAGTCTACCTTTGAAGTCCTACCTAAACCCTCAAAACGGCTTCAGGGAACTTGTGTTTCACAGTCTCTTGTGCAGGGCTTAACAGTGGACTTGATGATTTTATATTCCTTTTCAATTCTATATGTCTAAAGCTATAGAAAAGCAGAAGTTGCAGTCCCTAGGTTGTAACAGGGACACAGTACAACACTACCAAGTTTGTGTTGGTTATGTTTGTTATTTGGTATTACAAGTGAGCTTGTCCCTTTCTGGTAGATAAGTCTCAAATCACAACTGTTTTGTACAGTTATGTTTGGAGACCTATCCAAAACATTGTCAAATCTAGAAGGAGAATGGGAAGACAAGTTTGCTGAAAGTTTATTTTTGTTTCTTGCTGGGATATGCCAGGTCCTCAGATTTCTTTGCAATGTATTGTTCTGATATGTTTAGTTGATCCCACTATTTCATTGGGCTTTCTAAGTTGCCAGATAAACCTGTAACAATGCAGAGCAGGAGGAAAGGAGATGTAGCTGAAACATGCTTTGCACAAAGATGCTTCTTTTGAAACAGGTAGCTATGTGTTGCTGGTCCTTTGTTGCCTCATAGCATCAAATATTCATTCCATGTCTGCATTTGATTGTAATAGTGTGATATAAGACATGATGTTGCTTTAAGGCAGCAAAACCACAGAGCTGTCAGAAAGGAGACCACAGCTACATGAAGCTTTTTCTTCAGAAGAAGCAGTTAGCAGACATGTCTGGTGTAAAAAATGAAAGTGTTGGAAAACCAGGGGATGGCCTAAGAGGAGATGAAATTTTTCTGAAAGATATGGTATTTGGCTTGAAGATGCAAAATCCCAGTCCTTTTGTACAGAGAAAGAAAAAGCAATTAAATCTGTAATACAACAGATTGCATAATAAATGGATACATAACAGGTACATAACCTGTTAACCCTGAACTGTTGGCTGCTCAACAGACTGCGTAATAAAAGGTCCTAGCTATATTACCTTGAATTATTGCTGGTATAACAGACTGCAGGTAATAAACAGGCACAGGTATATTACATTCACTTTTTTCTAGAAAGAGTAGGAAATGTTATTTTTTTTCCCCTCCTGCTGCTCTTGGCTTATGCTGGGCTACTGCAAAATGGACTTTATTTGATGCTGTTGTCAGTTTAGCCCAGGTCAGTAAAGACTAAGTGTGGTTTTCTTATGGCAATTGTTCTGTGATTGATGTGAATAATTTTGGTAGTTATCAAGACTTTCTTTGATTTGAGGGGTGTCCAAATTGTCAAAACTACCAGTATAATAGAAATGTATCAGTATACCATCAAACCACCTGCATTATCCATTTCCTTTCAGCTATGGCTAGAATTTGGCTAGAGGTTTATGTTTTCAGAAGAAGAGGTGGTGGGGCAGAGGTATTTGCTGTTAGACTTTGTGCTGTCACAGTTCTGAGAATAAGCCATGGCCATCAATCTCTGGGCTGTCAATCTGGTGCTTTCATGAGCACTGTATTCAAAAGCTCCTATACTTTATTTTTCTCATGTTCTTTTTCTGGAGCAGTAGTGGGGCCTCAGCATGTTACTTGTGCTGAGCTTGCCTTACCTCCTATATTTACTCTAGAGTTAACCCTACCTTCACATTCACTGGACAGGCTCTGAAAAGAGCTGTTAAGAGGTGCTGTGGATAGAGGAAGGTCTGTCCAGTGATCAGGGTCATTGTCAATAGCTATCCAAGCTAATTCCTCTGATAATTACTTGACTTGTTAGCTCAACTTGAGGTATGGAAATGTAGAAAGGCATTTGCCCTGACAGTTTTACAGGCCACAAACTTGTAAGGACATAGTCATCAGAATCACGTATTTGGCCTTTATCACAAATAATCACAGAATCACTAGGTTGGAAAGGACCTTCAAGATCATCAAGTTCAACCATTAATCCAGCGCAACCATGTCCTGGAGCGCCACATCCACACGGTTTTTGAACACTTCCAGAGATGGTGACTCCACCTGGAGTGGAATGACTGGCATGGTGACTCCCTGGGCAGCCTGTTCCAATG
>NW_010510092.1:0-251 GCF_000687285.1 Phaethon lepturus
TCGCTTGCGGAGCCCTTGCACGAGGCCGCCTGTTGTGCCGGGAGCCGTTGCACGAGGAGCCCTTGCACGAGGAGCCCTCGCACGAGGCCTCCCCGCTCCTGTCGCACGAGGACGAGCCCTCGCCCGAGGCGGAACCCTCGCACGAGGCCACCCCTCGCACGAGGGCGTCCCAGTACGGCAGGAGGCCGGGGAGGGAGGGGTGTCCTTCCTCCCCCCACCGCCTCTCCTCCTCCTCCTCATCCCCGGGGGTC
>NW_010510093.1:0-206 GCF_000687285.1 Phaethon lepturus
CTGATGCCGTCACCGTGACTGTGTTGGTGGCAGAGGGAACATATGGCCACCTCTCATCACCATGACCGTGACAGAAGGGACACGTGGCCGCGCCCTGGTGCCACCACTGCGGCTGCACGGGTGACAGCGGGGACACGTGTCTGTCCCCGTGTCCCTGCTCCAGCGGCATCACCGCGACAGCCAGTGGCACGGGGACAAATGCCTGT
>NW_010510093.1:284-542 GCF_000687285.1 Phaethon lepturus
GGCGCTTCTTTCAGGGGTGTCGCATGGACGGGGGTCCCCAGGGTGTCGCCGGGGGGTCAGTGTCCCCTGGAGCATCACCAGGGAGGGGGTGGCTTGGATGTCCCCTGGGGGCCGCATGTTCTTCTGGGTCACCCATCTGCTGTGGGTGTCCCCTGTGCTACCCCCACGGGTGTCCCTTGTCCCCTAGTGTGACCTCCATGGGTGATCCCTGGTGTCACCCTGCAGCAATGGGTGCCTTGTGCCCCCCCGTGTCCCCAA
>NW_010510094.1:0-8555 GCF_000687285.1 Phaethon lepturus
CAGGCGTGTCACCCGCACTGCTCAGCTGGGCGTCATCGGCAAACTGGCTGAGGGTGCACTGGATCTCACAGCCTGTGTCGTTGATGACGATAGGTAAACTCCTGGTCCCAGTACAGACCCCTGAGGGACACCACTCATCACCGATCTCCAGCTGGACATTGAGCCATTGACCACCATTTCCTGCTATGTCAATCAAATATTACCCATTGACCCATTTTTCCTTTTACCTGGGCAATTTTTCCTCCTCTTCATATTGGTGCCAAAAATCTCACCTATTTCCTATGCCCTTTTCTGGTTGTCCTTTATTTGGATTTCACCCTCCACATTTTCAACCCAGTCCCCAAACTTCCCCATCCCTGAGACACATTTTTTCTCCCTTTCCAGCTGCACAATGAGACAACGACGGGGCAGGCAGTGACTGTCGAGCTCTTCCTCACCTTCCAGCTGGTCCTGTGCATCTTCGCTTCTACTGATGAACGCCGGGAGGACAACCTGGGCTCTCCTGCCCTGTCCATCGGTCTTTCTGTTGCCGTGGGGCATCTCCTTGGGGTGGGTAGAATGGGCTAAAACACAGAGATTTTTGGGTTGTCTCTGCCTTTGTGCCCAAAGCCTGCTTGGCTGCATGCTCCGGGGTGGGCTGGAGATTTGTAGCTCGTGGTCCCCATGGCTTTCCAGTCGGTAGAAGAGAAAAATCCCACCACAGCTGTAACAGAGCCATAGCCTGAGCTCAGCTTTTATTGAGCATGAAAACATTTAACCTGCTGGGCTCTGCTGCTCCTTGAGCCCCGCAGGGAACTCCTGGGGATCAGTGGGGTCTTCTATCGTGAAGTGAATGTGTCAGCAACTGAGGCACTTGAGACCATGGTGAGACTGGGAGGTATTTGGGATGGACACCCAGGGAAAACCCTCCTGGATGAGACACCAAAGCAGCCCCCAACACTCCCAGCTTCTCAGTGCATGCATTGAAATAGTGATGTTCACACCACATCTTCCATCCTTGGTTATCTGCAATCCCATAGTTCTACGGGACTATCCTTCTCCAGTCTTCAGTGGCAAGGAGTAGCAACGTGCTCCAGGAATAGGCACAGCAGGAGCTTGTCCCCACAGTCCTGGTCATGCTGCAGGACACGTCAACCAACCTGCAGCTAAGTTGCACCATGCGCAGGACGTGCTCATACAGAAGATGTGCAAATACAGACAACTCACCCATGTTGACTCAGGTGCTGGAAGCTGGTAGCATCCCTTTTCCTGGAACAGGCATGCTGGAGGGTGAAACATCAGCTCAGTGAATGAATCATGCTAATAACACCCCAGGATTTTTTAAAATGTGCTAAAAGGGCTTAATGCTAACAATGTGTGGTGTTTCTCGGCAGATCCGTTACACCGGCTGCTCCATGAATCCCGCCAGATCTTTTGCCCCTGCTGTGATAGTCGGAGACTTCAGCGACCACTGGGTAAGAAAGCAGGTCTATGTGTTGTTTTGGTGGGATGAGCCCCAAATTACAAGTATTCCTAGAAATCCACAGCACCAGCCAGATTCCTGGCATTTCCATGCCAGCTCCCAGCTGGAGGAGACATGTAGAGATTAGCAAAAAGAGGTGGGGCTGCTGGGTGCTTAATTGGCTTATCTAAGCAGGGTGCACGGCAACAGGAAGAGGGTGTGTGGTTTGTTGACTGTTAACAAAAGAAGCAAAACCCATGGAGTGGGGAGCTCTTCTTGCCAGTCCCAGGGATGTTTCCTGGTTCCGGTTGGATCTGGGCACACATTTTCCACCCGCTCCTTTGGGAACACTTCCAGGCATTTCCATCTGCAAAGAGTACGTTCGGAGCCAGAGCTGTGGTGGTTCAGGTTGATGTGCTCAGAGGTGTCCAGCCCAAGCTGGCAGCCTCCTCCTCTCTGTAGCAATATGTAAATGGCTTGGAAGACACTTCTCCAGAGGAAGCCAAATCATTAAGCATGCTCATGATGGGCATATCATTAATGAAGATCACACAACTCTCAATAGAGGAGGAAAGACAGAAGAAGATGGTTAGGTATATTCAGGCACAACAGCAATGGATGTGAGTTCAGGTCAACAGTGATGGCCAAAGCAGAGCTGGCTCCTGCATTTTGCTCCTGATGCACACAGGGTAGGAAGGAATGTAAGCCCCTTGCAGTGCTCTTTGGAGACCCTGGTTCCTCTCCTTTTTCCAGACTCGGGCTGGCTTTTGCTCACCTGATTCTTCTCTGTTAGGTATATTCAGGCACAACAGCAATGGATGTGAGTTCAGGTCAACAGTGATGGCCAAAGCAGAGCTGGCTCCTGCATTTTGCTCCTGATGCACACAGGGTAGGAAGGAATGTAAGCCCCTTGCAGTGCTCTTTGGAGACCCTGGTTCCTCTCCTTTTTCCAGACTCGGGCTGGCTTTTGCTCACCTGATTCTTCTCTTGCAGCAGCAGCCTCCATCATCTACAATTACATCCTCTTCCCGCAAGCCAAAACCTTCTCAGAGAGACTCGCCATCTTCAAAGGCTTCGAGCCAGAGGAGGACTGGGCAGAGCGCGAGGTCCGTCGGCGGCAGTCGGTGGAGCTTCACTCCCCACAGACCCTGCCGAGGGGGATGTCTGAGAAAGTGTAGCCAAACCTTCCCCCAGGCCGAGAGGGGAGCTGGGGAAAACTCTGGCACCCGTTTTAGAGACGGTGCTTCTTCCGACGAGTGTTTCACCTCTCCCCTCTCTCCCTTCATTTTTGCTGGGGGACTAAAGTCGACACATCTCCTGGGGAGATGCACTGTGACGGCCCAACACACCTTCTGTCTCCCCGTTCCCCTCGTGGGCGACGGTTTTCTGATGCTGAGGGGAAATGGCATTAAATCAAAACCACCAGTGTAGTAACAGGAACGAGGACGCTGGGATCCCACCCCGCGCCGGCTCCTTCCACGTCCCCCTTGCAGGATTTAGTGCGCGGTGGAGTTTGCTGCCCTTCACGAAGAGCTCCGGGGCACCGCGAGGGTTGTTATTACAGCCATTTGCTGGGTGTGGAGGTTGCCACCCGATGCCTCAGCGCTGTTGGACTCCGCTCCCCTGCCTCCCAGTTCCCCCGGCCGCCCGCACGCGCGGGGAGCGCTCGCTCTGTGCCGCCGCCATCTCACGGACTGGAAGTTTTGCTGCGGCTACTGACAACCGCCCGCGGGACGCGGATGGCTTTCGCTGCCATGGAGGCTCTCCTGAGAAGGCGGAACTGGAAGCGTGTCCTTGAGTCCCTGCTGACCCCACCGGGGATCTCCCGCAACTGCTCTCTCCTGCGACAATAGAAACCGCCTGATTTTCGGCTCAAATTCGTCCATGGCTCGTTTGTTCTTGGACAGCGTTGTCCTCCAGCTTCGATGCTTCATCGCTCTCCCTGGTTTTTGCTCGCTTGCTCCTGTTCCTGTTCCGCTCAGATTCTCAGATGAGTAACACAAAGCGTTTAAAGTGTGATCTTTATCACACCCGCTTCTACCACATCACCTGCTTCCAACAGCCCAGACCTTTTTCATGGCTGCATCACACCAAAGCCTCGTAACCATCCCACCCCTTTCTTTGTCAGGACCTGGTTGTGGTCCCCAGCCTAGTCAAAGAATTTGGGCTGTCTTTGGGATGCAACTTTGCTCTTTCAATCATTAATTTAATCCCATTTGTATTGCTCAGCCTAAAAGTCATACATTTCCAGTGTGACACCCTAATGCTTCTTTCTGTTGGTGATGTCTCCCCAGCATTGCACCATCACAAAATGTCGTCACCACATTCAGGCTTTTTCTGCTAAGGTTGTTACTGGAAATATTCAAGAAGATCGGGCCCAGTTCCAAATCATAAGGAACACGGCTGATCATTTCGACTGTGTTGACATGAACCACCACCACATGACGCTTTTCTTTTGTCTTTACTTGTGCCCGTCGTCTTCTCCTTTTGAATTTCCTCTATTCCTCGCTGTGCTCTTCCTCAAACATGTGCTAATGGCTATTGCTGGAGAGAAAAGGAGTAAACAAGGCTTTGATCTGACCCAGGCCAGGTGTTACCGTGGTCTTCATCTCACCGTACCAAGTGAGGCTGAGAGCACAGGAGCTCCCACGCCACCTCCTCTAGCTGCCGACTGCTGTCCCTGATGCCGCACCGTGAAGCAAGGCGAGAAACGCTATCACAGAGACCGAGCTTTTTTCGTTGGAGCCAAGGATCCATTTTACTAGTCAATGAATGCAAATATCCCCAGAAGGCTGCTCTCCAAGTGCAGCAGCTTTAGCACCGGTTTAACCCTTCTCTGCCACAGCAAAAATACCGATTCTGGTCTTCCACTTTGTTCCTTCAATGGCAAAGGAGCATTTGAATATTGTTTCAGAAACGGCTCGTCAAAAAATCTGTCTGTTCTCAGCAATGGGAATTCAAATCACGTTTCAAGTCAATCAGAGTGTAAAATTGTATTTAGATCACCAAATACTCAGTTTTAAAAGGTGTTTTTTTTTATTTTTGTTACTTTTCAAGGGAAAACAAATCCATGTATGTCAGGAAAACCCAAAGAAACTTACCCAGAAGTTATCCTGTCAGTGACCTGCTGTATAAAATCCCATATAGCTGATTTTTTTTTCAACATTCAAGTTAATTACATGCCTCTTCCCCTTCAGATCTAAGCATTTAATTTATTATTCACCCTGACCATGTTTAAGACCCACCTAAACCGCACAAGGTGCAAAAATGAGTTTTAATGTCTAATAATTACTGTACTCTTTCAAATAAAGTGCTTTAAATTCACTTCTATCCACTGAATTAGTACATGTGAATCAAATAATGACACATTTATGGTCATAAAATATCTATACGGTCATATAAAAAAACCTCGCAGACCCTAAACCCCACAGCCACCAGCGCAGTGCAGCCCAGTCTGGCTTCGAGTGCAGCCACCTCGTGCCAGCAACCTGTTGATGTGCACGAGTGACATTAAAAGAGCAACCCCCGTCTTCGAAACAGGGACCCACAAAATAAAGCAGCACCCTCGGATGCGCTGATCTCCGGCCCGGCCCGATGCTGCTCTCAGCACGCCGGTGTTAGCGCGAAGCAATCTCACTAAACCAGATTTTCAGATGGCTGAAGCAGCCTAAGTCCTCTCGAGTCAGTCGGGAACGCGAATTTACCTTCTCTGCAGAGCTGCGTCATTGACTTCAACGACACTTCCAAAACTTGCACCGTCAGGAAACCAAGCCAGTCGTTCCAGATTTACACCAGGGCAACTCAAATTAGAGGGCAGGATCGGCAACCCGGAGATCAGAGCTGCCACAGACCAACCTAAAACCTCGCTAAATTGATAACACTTTGTATATTAGACCTCGACAGGAATGCTTTGAGCCAGGATTTGAAACCACACAGCCGTGCCTATCCACGAGCTCATGACTCCACAATAAATATCTGCAATATATATTGCATCATACATCAACCTTCGTTAGCTTCATCATGGACCTGTGATAAATAGTACGGCCATGAAATCAAAACGAAAATCACTGTACGATGCATCTCAGATCACATTGCTTCTTACGTCCTGCTGTTACTTGAGACCAGGCTTTCCTTCACCTCCTGTTGTCCCACCTCTGGTTTTGGAGGTCCTCAGCGCGATCAGGTTTGGGGTGGTCATTCTGCAAAACACTGTGTGTGTTTTGTATTGTGCAAAACACTGTGTGTTCCACACACCCTTTGGGGTGCTGTGAAAAGTCAAAACATGCCCAGACACCTTTCCCTGACTTCGCTGCCATATCCAGCCCATCCTGTCGCTTTAAGATACCAATTAAATGCCAAAATACCGTATGTCTTCAGCGGAAATCTGTGATTTCACAGAAACGCCTCCTGAACCATTGCCTTGTCTCCCAGGGCGCGGTCGCACGGTTCCCTAAGATGATTCCCCCGGCCGGCTCTGGGGAGCTCTCCGTCCCCCTGGGTCTCCGGGGGTCCCAAGCCACACAGCCCAAACACTGGCCGTGTCTCAGGAGCTGGAGATGTGGAGAGAGCGTGGGACCAGCACCCGGGGAGGTGCCCCGCAGCAAAGCCAGGCACCACGATGTTTCCCAACACGCCGACCCTACCCAGGGGAGGAGCGGTAGATGCAAAAGGTGATGACAGAGATGTGCAAAATGTTATTTTGAAAAGTATCATCGTATTTTCAAGAGAAGGACATCTCCCTTCCTGCACTCTCCTGTGCTTTCGACACCAGCAGCTCGCCACTGACCTCACGAAATGCGTACTGATGCCTCTTACAGGCGTCTTGTAGTTAGTGAGACGTTCCCTCATTTCAGCATTTAAACGCCGTGAAGGAGGGTTGCAACACTTACCTGCTGACTTCTTACCTTCTGTAGAGGTGGGTGAAAGCAATCTGAAAGCATCCAAACCTCTGCTCCAAAGAAAGCTGAGACAGCCTGTCCCAAGGGCGCAGACCTCAAACCCAGCACCTGAATCGCTTCTCCATCACGTGGCTGCACACGGGGAAAGGGCAGTGCCTCGCCTAGGAGAAACTGGGAAGAAAACCAGCCTGCCTCGGATAACACCAAATCCACTGGTACCCTGGAGAACGTCGTGCAGGGCAAACCGCTTCACTGCTGTAGAGAGACAGAGGAAAAGAGCACAGCCCAGCTTCAAACCTCCGAGATTAGAGCTGAGCTTTCTGCTCTGAATTTCTTGGCCTGACCCTGTACAATTCCTCCAGATCTGGATCTTCAAGGCCATGTGAGCATTCAGCTCCCGTCTGGCACCTGCCTTGTAATGACGTGACCGACCTAGGATGCAGGAACGTCATTATTTTTATGGATATATTTATATATGTAGAAATATTTCCCAAGCATGTTTTCCTTGAGGAGGGACAGGGAGGCTAAATCCATCCAGGAGAGCAAGAGGAGGAGGTAGGGCCAGGTCTAGTCTGGGAAAGGACCACAGACCTTCTCAGAAGGTGGCTGATGCTCCACGGGGGAAGCCAAACCCCCAGCTAGTTCCTATCTCTTCAAGAATTACAGTGAGTCCCATTTCACAAGGCTCTCCCACAAAGTCTGGGTGTGAAACCAGACTTTGATTTTCAGCCTGATTTTCCAGGAATACAAATAACCTAAAGAAAATTCACACATTTCTCCAGAGACCACTCAGTGCAAGAATCTTTAGCTCCAGATCTGATGCAACAAGAGATGCTACCACCACAAATCTCATTAAATCCTAACCTGTATATACTATCTAAATTTTTAAGTTGAGAAATTTCTTGATGCATTTGCTCTGGGTCCGAGAGGCAGAATGGGGTGAAAAACTGATTTTCCAGCTCACCAAGGTAACCAGCTGTCCACATATTGCCACCAATATTTTGCTTTGCAAAGTCTTGGGCTCTCAGAACCAGGTGATCATGTGAGAATTTCAGCTTTTAAGAGTCTCCACATCCCTCTCTGTTTCGTTGTTTGTGGGATTTATAGGTGCTTTGGAGCCTGGTCGTGCTTTCAGTTCCCCTCTACCTTCATGCAACTCAACCACCTCCACCCCAGAGCTGCCCCTGCCCTTCCGCCAGCTCCAAGCCTTCCCGCCCCAGCAGCACGCACAGCAGAAGGCATTGCCAAGGTGCCGAGGGGAGACGGCTTTCCCAGAGGCAGCCCTCTCCCCACATCATTCCAGCGTTTATTCCCGAGCGCGCTCCTTGCAATCTTGAAAGGAGACTGTGTGGGCAAAGAGGGCATTTCCACAGCAAACACATTTCACAAGGAAAAACGCCAGCGCCTCAAACGCAGCTCTCTCCGAATCCCGAGGACACTGACGAGCGGCTGCCGGCCCGTAAGAATTCCAAGTATTTCTCGAGATGAGCAGAAACGCAGCCTCTTAATGCCGCTGGTGCAGGTGGCTTT
This sequence comes from Phaethon lepturus, assembly GCF_000687285.1. NCBI lineage: Eukaryota > Metazoa > Chordata > Aves > Phaethontiformes > Phaethontidae > Phaethon > Phaethon lepturus. Next base: position 7,870 of record NW_010510094.1, read on the forward strand.
GCCGGCAAGGGCTAGACCTGAAAATCAGGACGCCAGGGTTTCAACCCCAGCTTTCTCACCGTGTCATCTCGTACAGGTCTTTTTTCTAACCGGCCCTTTGCTTTCCCTGATACACATTATTATCCCCATGTGATGACTTAATGATGATTTCAGTGCAAATTAATTATTAAGGATGCTGGCATCTCCATTGCAGACCGGCCCCAAAGCATTTGCATCCACTCGTACACCTTAGAGACCGCCAAGTAACTTCTAAGCAAAGAGCAGAGCAATGCTGCTATTAAGCATTAACACTATTCAGCACTTCAATAGCATCATCCCTGTTTACAGGCTCACGGGCTACAAGGTCGCTGTGACCACGAGCACCGAGGGCCGAGGACGGCTTCAGCTCAAGCCAAAGCGGTGGGATGGCAGCAAGGGACGTGGCGACACCCCCAAAGCCAAACTCGGGTCTCACGGGGGTTTTTGCCGAGTGGGGTCACAAAGGGAAGCAAAAGCCTCGTTGCTCCAGGGCAGGAGAAGGTGGAAACACCATCAGCCTCAGGCCAGCAGAGTAATCCCTGCCTTTAACGAGAGCGCAAGCAGATGGTGGGTTAGATAAGAGAAATCCTTGAAAGCCCTGTCTGAAACGCCTGTACAGAGACATCCCGTTGTGCTAGAAAGTGGTGAGGCTTTGCGCTAATCCCACC
>NW_010510094.1:8586-15934 GCF_000687285.1 Phaethon lepturus
CCTACCACCGTGCCAAGCAGCAGCCCCAGGAACTGAGGATGAGGAGGGGAAAGTTTGCTACTTCTTGCTCTGCTTTTAATTCCCAGTGCGTATTTTTTTCCCCATCGATGGCTTGCTGCAAACTCCCAAAGCTGAGCCAGAAAGAAACACCCTTTCTCTTAAAAGCAAACTAGCCAAACTTTCTCCTCTGGCCATCCAGTCCCAACTAACCACAGATTCCAGCGGAAGGAGCTGTCTCCTGTTACTATGATTATTCCTGCTTGTATTATTGTGCCAGTTTTAAGGTCCTCGGTCAAGTTAGAGGTGCAGGTGAGGGGGAAAAAAACAAACAAAAAAAGGCTGTTCTGGGTCTCGGCAGCATTTATAGTCTGAATTTGGCCGCCTGCGATACCATCTGCCAGGCTTTGAGGTCCAACATGGAGTTGAACTCATCAGAAATCTGGGCTGCCGCAGAAGTGACAAATTAATAGGAGCCCCGTGCGGGCTCAGAAAATTAAATCAGCAAAGTGGGGATGACAGGGACCGACACACGTATTCAGTTAATAACACACACGCCTCCGTGGGTGAGGCAGATCCGCGGGAGGGCCCCGGGTGAGGATGAGGCACCAGCTGCCTTTCTCCCACCCGGGCACCCTGCACCACAACCCAGCAGGGGGCTGGGGTCCCTATCCCCCTCCGGCACATCGTACCCAAGCCGTGTGGCCCTGGGACTGAGGGGTAGGTGTGGGCAATTTTGGGCTGTGGTGTTTGTCCGCCGATGCCAGCAAGGCGGAGGAGGAGGAGGAGGGAGACGGTTAAACCTGTCCTCCTTGCAAAAAGCCTCCTCGTCTTCTTTCCTCCACAAGCCTAGGGGTGAAACAAGGCATGCGTGACCCCACCACGTAGGTGTCCGTCTGTCAGCAGGGACCTGCGTAATGCCTTCTCAACGTCTTGCTCAATTCAATTAAATTTGACACATCAAAGGCACTTTCAGTTCACACAAGCTCCTTGGAGGGCATGCAGCCGGGAAGAGGAAAAGGCGCCTTCCCAATGCCTGAGCAACATGGTTAGACATCAGAGAAGCCAACCAGGAATGTCCCAGTGAGGAAAGTCTAGCAAACAGCCTCGGGAAAATAGGTTTTGCCTGGCGTGTTGTTAGAGAAACATCTTGTTTCTCTCCGGAAGTTTTCCCCATCATTTCCAGCCTTATTTGACTATATCTCCTAGTCAGCTGGAGGACTTTGCCAGGAGGTTATTACCCACAGTCGGGCACCTGGGAGAGCGTCTTTCGGCTCAACGCCGCGTTTTAGTGAGCGTGAGGCGTGTGGCGGAGGAGCTGCCAGCACAACGCGGCCGCCTCCGAAGGAGATCTGTGGCGGGCGCATTATGAAAGGCTTTGGAAGATGGGAACAAGGCGCATTTTACCCAGCTGGAGCCACAGGCAGGGCCGAAGGGAAGTGGCAAGCAATTACTCCAGCTGGAATCTGGCCAGGATGTCTTGAAATACCAGCTTGCAAAACTTTCACCAAAACACGCCAACGGACCAGGTGTTTCTAGGATAACAGATCTGGTCTTTAACTCTTCCCCAGGATCAACAGAACCAGGAGAAAAACATTGTCAGGGATTAATGCTGTAACGGATCCTTGGTCCCTCAAGACTTTCTGGGTCTGCTTGCTGAGCTCAGGACTTTGGGTATGTCTGGAGGAGAAAGGCTCATTTATTTTCAGCTCCGGAGGAAGAAGTTCCCCCTCCTTGCTCTGAAGAGGAATCCTTCCTAGCTTTTGACCCCACAGGCTGTGTGCAGGTCTGCCTGCACCCAGCAGAAGGCAGCAGTGAATGCAACTTTTTAGTGCTTTTTAAATTTAAGGAAGGATTTAAATGATTTTATCAGTCTGTCTCCTGCATGTAGAGCTTTGCTCACTGTGTGATGGAGTGCGACCGCTTCTGCAGAGGCTCACGGCAGCCATGGATAACCCCAGCCCGGGATCACTGTGCTGGCATGGAGAGGAGGCATCGCTAGAGAAAGGCAAGATGCAACCAGCCGAGCAAGGAGAGCAGATCTGGCACCCAAACCCATTAAAAAAAAAAAAAAAAATCCTGGCACAAGGCTGCAAGGACTACGAGGGAACCAAGAATTCATTGTTGAGCGTCACCGGAGACTTTTTCCGCCCCAAAACCTCAGTCCCGAACAGCGCCGAGAGCCTCCCCCCTCTGCTCCTTGCCAGCCAAGGATTTGCAGCCGGACAGATTTAGGATGGAGGGCCGCGCCGCAGGAACATGAAAGGAGACATGTAAACATGGCCGGTGTCCATGAAAAGCCTGTGGCTTTACGCTGCCATTCCCAAGAGTAAAATCATTGACCTCGTTGAGCAATAGCTTGAAACGCAAAAAGAAAAGGGCCCGAGATGACGGGGGTAGGATACACCCGCCCCGGCTACAGGCGGGCGGGAACCCCCGACCTCACCCGCCCCGGCTACAGGCGGCGAGCACCCCCCGACTGCCAACCCGCGCACAGGCGAAACCCACACCCGGCGCGCTGTAAGGAGCGGCCAAGCAGAAAGGCAGCAGACGGGTCCACAGTCGGTCTCGGCAGCGATCAGCCCTCTTTACTCGAGCTATGCCGTCCCGCTCGGCCTCCGTCCAGGCGCCTTGAGAAGGTCCCGGCGCGTCTGTGGCCCCCGGCTAGGCAACGGCTCCCTGGCTAGCCAAACGCCCCCCAAACCCTGCCCCGCTCCCAGCACAATTGCAAGCCACTTGTCTCCTGGAGTTGAGCTGTCTTGACAGCCTGTGAGCAGCTCCAGGTGCTTGACTTCGCTTTGCGTTTCAACACCCCGTGTAAACTGAATGCGCTGGGAGCCCTGCCCCAGCAGAACTCCAGCCCAACGCTGGCAACAAGAGTCTCCACGCCAAAATGCAGTCCTCTCCAGCCTGCAAGCACATGGAGGAAGGGAATATTAACTACACCTCTACTAACGAAACGCCCAGAACCTGGCGAGAGGTAGTAAAAGGGAAAAGCAGAGGAGGGAGCGCAGCATCGTTATGCAACCGTGTTATCTAACGACCACAGAGACACCCTATAGGGGCTCTTTGTTTGCAGAGGGAAGGAGAAAGAAATGCCACCAATATCTGAGTCACTGGTTCACCAAGAGGCTCCGACGTTATTTTCAGATGGAAACTTTTCCAGTTTCACATGATAATTTGGGAGGACTGGCTAATTCCCTGACTCCACCCACCGCCTTGTAACACAGCTCTCTGCTGCTCTTGCATATATAGATAGGTATGGCCCTACAACTGGGTGCAGACAGAAGAGCCTGGAGACAGAGGAAACTTAAACTTTCTTCCATCCTAGCTGCCCTCCACCCACTCCCACCATGAAGAAGGAAATATTAACCCTGGCCTTTGCTCGATCCGTCTTTGTTGAATTTATCTCCACCCTCATCTTCGTCTTCATCGGCCTTGGCTCAGCCTTGAAGTGGCCGTCCGCGCTCCCCAGCATCCTTCAGATTTCGCTGGCGTTCGGCCTGGCCATCGGTACACTGGTGCAGGCATTTGGCCACATCAGCGGCGCCCACATCAACCCGGCGGTGACCATCGCCTTCTTTGTTGGGAACCAGATCTCCTTCCTCCGGACACTCTTCTATGTGATCGCCCAGCTGGTCGGGGCCATCGCCGGGGCTGGCATCCTCTATGGCGTGACACCGGCCAATACGCGTGGCAATCTGGCCATCAATGCGGTAAGTCTCCCGGAGATGGTTCACCTTGCCGTGTGGGCTTTCCTTTCATTGTGAGGGAGGAGCTGGTATGGGCACAAGCCCAGAGAGCCAATTCCATAGGGATGGCTGGTCTCGGCACACCGTCCAGCATGCACAGAGGGACAGGAATGGGATAGGAGCAAACACTGGCATAGCCAGCAGAGTATTGACATGACAGCTTTATTGTGCGGGGTAATGAATGGCATGTTTTTTCCATCCTTTAATAAGCGCTTCCTTTATCCTAAGGGCCCGAGTGAGTCACCCACACCACTGAGATGTTCTTGACTGCAGCCTCTCCACCTGGAGATTAGCGCCGGCGTAGGAGCCATGCCAGGACGGAGAGGGGGAGGGCAGGGAGCAGAGCCCAGTCAAACCAGTATGGGCAGGGGGAGCAGAAGCCCACTGTAACCAGTGTGCTGGGGGAGCTAGGAAACGGAGGTGGATGGAGAGAGGTGGTGGTGAAGAGCTGAAGAAGCAGCAATGTGTGGGAGGGTGTGGAGAGGTTGCGAGGGGCAGGGTCTGCTCTTGGAGGAGGAGGGGAGATGGTGGGGCCGTCTGAGATAAGCAGGGACAAGGAGCATGTCTCAAACCCCTGGGGCAGTGCTGGGAAACCACCTGAAATGGCAGCGGTGGAGCTACCACTCCAAGCATGGCCAGGTCTGGACCCCTGGGAGCAGCACAGACACGTTGCAGAGGGTTCAATTACTAGGATGAGGTGCTGCAATGCGTCTTATTCCCACATGCTCCATGTCCCAAACCAGTCAGCTTTAGCTAAAAAACAAGCTGTCATGGCTTGTGTCACTTTGCCCTTCCCATGTCCAGTGGGGTCGAGTCCATCTGGCAGTCCCCAGTGGTTAGAGTGGAGGCACTGGGACAGCAACAGCCCGTCTTATCCCCATGACCGCACCCCAGACCTCGTCCCAACCCTCACCCTTCGTCCTGTGCCCCTCCACGGTGGCTGCCAGCTGCTCCCCAGCCTCTTGGGGAGGTGCTCCACAACGTGGAGGGAAGAAAAGTCAGGATACGATAGCTTGCAAAGATCAAGGCAGGAAGAAATGCAGGAAAAAAGGGACAAATCGATGTGGGGTGTGGTGGGAAAGCGCTGAACGTTGCAGAGACAAGCAAGCAGAGAGACATGTGGAGAGCCTCAGGAAGGGAGGGCCTCGGGGGAGACAGATTTTGGAGCGTTAAACAGAAAGAAAGATAATTCCTTCCCTTTCAGGGAAAGGAGCAGTCAGCACAAGCAGTGGCCAGCACAGCACCTTGTGCCCCAGGGCTGGGCAGGGGACCGAGGGAGATTCTCATGTGTGGCTTTGCCAACCCAAATCCGCCAGCAAAGCACCTAAGAGCCCTCCCGCTGATGCCGAGCCCCAGGGATGGTTAATTATTGTCGCTGTCGGTTTGCAGCTCAACAACAACACGACCCCAGGCCAGGCCCTCGTGGTGGAGATCATCCTCACCTTCCAGCTGGCCGCGTGCATCTTTGCGTCCACGGACAACCGGAGGAACGGCAACGTGGGCTCCCCAGCACTGTCCATCGGCCTCTCCGTCGCCGTAGGCCACTTGGTGGGGGTGAGTATCCAGGCAGGAGGACAAGGCAGAGGGTCCTGCTAGGATGGGGGTCCCCAAAATACTCGCATGCAGTTGGTCCCAGACAGAGCTGCACTGGGAGAGCCAACGTGGGACACATGGGGGCTTCTTCTCCATGACGATGGAGGGGTCCCCACCTCTCTGCAAGAGAAACAGCCCTGGGGGCTCTTTCAGTCCCTGCTCCTGAAAAGATGGTCGTATCTGCTACGAGGCATCTTAACCTGGTCTCCTTTCTGCACCGACAGATCTACTTCACCGGCTGCTCCATGAATCCAGCCCGCTCCTTCGGGCCCGCGGTCATTGTGAGGAGGTTCAGCCCAGCACACTGGGTGAGCGTCGGCAGCGTGCCGGGCCGGGTCGGCCGAGAGGCTGCCAAGGGCTAGAGGCAGACAACGAGGGGAGGGAGCAGCGATTGCTGCGGGGGTTACCGGGCTGAGTGTTTCTCTCGTAAAGAGATTTGTGTCTTCAGCAAGCAAACACTGAGGGGATTTCGGCCCAAGAAGTCTACTGGAAGGGGTATTTGCACCTCTCTGTGGGCTAGGAGATGTGGAACAGCAAGGGATGCTGGTGTGGTGGCTGGACCTGGTGCACCAGCCTCCAAGACTTGCTCTCACCTTCTCCCTTGTTGCTTTCTAGGTGTTCTGGGTTGGACCCATCCTCGGGGCTTGCTTGGCCGCTCTGCTCTATTTCTACGTCCTCGTCCCCTACTGCATGAACATGTCAGACAGGGTTGCCATCATCAAGGGCACCTACGAGTCAGAGGAGGAGTGGGAAGAGCAGAGAGAGGAGAGGAAGAAGTCCATGGAGTTGACACCACCATAGGAACTGCTGGAAAAAAAACCAAGCAAAAGGAGGGGAGGAAGCCCCACACATGGGCTCATGTGTGCACCAAGCCAGGCAATGAACACATCCAGCTACAGTAGACTCTTAAGCAAAGGTCTTATAACTCAAAGACCAGCTGTGACTAAGAAAGAAAGGAGTATTACAGTGTCTGTGTATATAACCCCTCTGAGTGTGAGCACTAGAACCTCTCCTAGCCTAACTACAGCCCAGCGAAGGAGGCTCGGTCCAGGGCAGCCTCTCAGCTGTGCTTTTACACCCGCTCCGCTGCATCCCTGCCCTCCCAGGTGCGAGTTTCGCGTGATTTTCAGAGGTCTGAGACCGCACATTCCGGTGCACGCAGGATTTCACCCCTGTGTCTGATGGCGCAGGGGCTGGAAACACCACGCAGGTACCCGCAAAGAAGAATGACCACTTTGGGCAGGTGGGTGCAGCAAAATCCCCCGCTTTCTCCCCGCCACATGCTGAGGGCCCATGCTGCTCAGAGATGCCCTTTCATGCGTTAGCTGGCGAGCTGTATTTATTCATGGTTGCAGAAAGAACGTGATTTTTGGATTTTGTGTTGAGATCTTTTAATATAGTATATTATTTATTGTGAATAAAGGAAATTTTAAGAAGCCATGGGTGCAAATCTGCTCAGGTATCAAACTCGAGGAGTAAAAAACAGGTTAAGCTGGATGCAAAGCCATCCCAAAGAGCCAGGGCAGGAGCAAGTGCTTGGTCCCCAAATCCCGTGGCACCAGGAGCAGATGGTTTGGGTGGTGACAGTCATTAACCCGAGGAGATATGGGCGCTAGCGCTGGAGTGGGGTGAGCGCAGGAAGCGCCTCGTGACAGGGTGCCAGGTCGGGGCCGGTTTGAAGCCCATCTCCGGGGCTGGCACGAGCCGGGAGGAGCGAGCGACGATCCTTCACGCGCCGGTCTGACGCAGGCACGGCTTTCTGCCGTACCAGTTCTCCCAGACGGCTCCACGGGTGTCCTCAAAAACTGACCCACAACACCCCCCAGCCCCCTCGCCGGGTGCCAAACCCACACCCTCACCCTGACCTTCTGCTGTAGCCCTGCTCTTCCAGTTCTCCCGCGACCTCCTGCCAAAGCATCGCGCTCCCGACCTGGGCACGGGGACGCTGCCGCGCGGGCTCTGCCCCAGCCGTCCCTCCCACCGGCTCCCGAAATGCGGCACTGCGC
>NW_010510094.1:15983-16366 GCF_000687285.1 Phaethon lepturus
CCCAGAAATGGCGCCCCGGGCCCCGCCCCGCCGTCACAGCCCCGCTTCTTTGTGCGGAGGTGAGGTTTCCACTGAGCACGGACACCCGAGGAGGTGGGGGACACTGGCCTGGGAGCTCCCCAGTCCTGGACGCAGCTCGACCCCGACGAGACGGGTTATGCCGCCTTCGCAGGGCGGCCCAGGGAGGGTGGGCACCCGTATTTTGTCATGCCTGAACGGATTCGCAGTCCAGGCTGCGGCACGGCGTGAGCCGGGGGTCCAGCAGCCCCTTACACCTTTGCCCCCACCGATTCTCAACAGAGTAAGTAAGTTGGTGACAAGCAGGAGGAGAAAAGGAGGTGGAAAAGACCTTAGTTTGGGTCACACGGGTCGGCAGCAGGGCT
>NW_010510095.1:0-245 GCF_000687285.1 Phaethon lepturus
CTGGACTTTCACACCAGCTCATCGGTGGCGGTCCGTCACACCCCTGGTCATCACCGCAGGTGCCATGCATGATGCTGATGGCTGTCCATCACGCTCCCACCATCGAGGACAGTTCAGAGACACTGCCTGTCACACCCCCGGCCATCGATGCAGCTGTCCTCCGGTGCTCCCACACCCTGACAACTCAGACATCGGTCCCCACAGCCTCTGGCTCCCCGCAGCCTGAGCCGCCTGATGGTGGAGGG
>NW_010510095.1:546-884 GCF_000687285.1 Phaethon lepturus
AGCAGCCGTGCGGTAACGACCCCGAAGTAGGTTAAGACGCTGTGGATGCTGGCCGTGTGCCTCGCAGCTGTGATAGCGAGTTTGTTTGCTCTGAGTTTTTCCCTCCCATCTGGGGCTGGAGTGCAGAGCTCTTGCAGGGCATAATTACCGAGCAGCCTTGTGCGCACTGTTGGGGTACAGGGGCTGGCTCTGCCCCCTCCCCATCAGCTTTCTTTGCACCCAGAAATCCCCCAATGCAAAAGCCGGGAGCAGAATTTACCTAACAAAACTTCAGCCCCACAGCCTTGCAGGGCCCGGGAGTTTGCAACTGCAGTCTCTCCAGGTGCGTGTGGCAGCCG
>NW_010510095.1:1250-1617 GCF_000687285.1 Phaethon lepturus
GCTACTGTCCTGCGGTCACGGCTTTTTCCTGTGTGCGACTGGGCTCTGGGGACCCTGAGAGAGGGCGTGAGGTGCTCAGCACTGCGCTGCCTCGTGCAGCCATTTACCCATGTTGCTACTCCATTCACTCCTGCGATAAGGGAAAAAAGCTGGTGGGGACCAGTGCCAGGACCTGGGGAGGGGGTGCAGAGAAAGGACATGATCTGATGGTGCAGATGGGTGCCGAAATGCCCCAAGGGGAGCCAGGGGAAAGATACTGGGTTGAGGGAAGCAAGGAGATGAGAGCAGGCAGGAGGAAGCCAACAACGCATCCTCCGATGGGCAGGGATGGCCAGGGTCCAGGGTCTGCAGGTGTTCCCCCAGGGTG
>NW_010510095.1:1666-2184 GCF_000687285.1 Phaethon lepturus
TGCAGGTGTTCCCCGAGGGGGGCTGCCGGGGGTCACCCTGGCCTGCCCTTCCTGGGGGTGGCACATCCTTCAAGAACAGCCGTGGGTCTCTCCCGAGCCCGTCGCTGCAGGTGGCAGCTCACCAAGCCTGGCCCTGATGAGTCCAGGACGTTCCCTCCGGACAGCTAATAGCCAAGCACTTTAGAGCCCTAATCTAGGAGCACTCTTGCAAGCATTAGCTAAATGACCCTCTTCACAGGGCCACTCCAGCCAGCTCCCAGTGAACGGCCATCCGAACAGCCGTGGGTCTCTCCCGAGCCCGTCGCTGCAGGTGGCAGCTCACCAAGCCTGGCCCTGATGAGTCCAGGACGTTCCCTCCGGACAGCTAATAGCCAAGCACTTTAGAGCCCTAATCTAGGAGCACTCTTGCAAGCATTAGCTAAATGACCCTCTTCACAGGGCCACTCCAGCCAGCTCCCAGTGAACGGCCATCCGCTCCAGCCTGACCTCTCCAGAAAGGGTCGAGACCAGACCCATGG
>NW_010510095.1:2362-2606 GCF_000687285.1 Phaethon lepturus
CAGGACACTGCAGAGCGCTGCAGAGCAGCATGATCCTGGAGCTGGGGAGAAAGGTCGAGGCTGGGATGAGAGGGGGAGCACCGGGGCTGGACCATGGATAGGTGCAGGTTGTGGGTTTGCAACTGCAGCATCCCAGTGCCAGCCCCACAGCATCTTGCAAGGACGCACTTGTCCCCATGGGGAGGCACAGGCAGGGATGTCAGCCCTCCCTGCTGCCCACCCTGCCAGCCCGGCTGCCCTCCTG
>NW_010510096.1:0-1328 GCF_000687285.1 Phaethon lepturus
CCTTCACTGACCTTGGTGTCTGCAGAGTTGTATTCACATGTTCTCACTCTTCTCTCTGGCTGTAAATGCTACGTACCGTTTTTTTTCCTCCTTCTTAAGTATGTTATCCCAGAGGCGCTGCCACCATTGCTGATGGGCTCAGCCCTGGCCAGCAGCTGGTCTGTCCTGGAGCTGGCTGGCCACTACCAAAACTTTGCCAACCCTGCAACCCCTACTGCTACCAAAACCTTGCCATGCAAATCAAATATATTATTAAACTCTCATTATCTCATTTTACAAGTCTTCTCACCTTCCTTATATTTTTTCTCCCCATCCCATGGGAGATGAGAGTGGGTGAGAGGCAGGCTGGGTGTTTGGCTGCCAGCTTGGGTCAACTGATCACAGCACTTCCTGGTGTCTCACACTGGGCATGAAAATGGATTGTACAGGGTTTATCTCAGCGAGATGCCCACGCAGCTGCTTGCTCACTCCTCCTCCTGAACAGGACAGAGGGGGGGAAAAAAAAAAAGTTTATGGGTCAAGAAAAAGACAGGGAGTTACCATCACAGGCACAGACTCAACTTGGGGAAATTTAATTTATTACCAATAAAAATATACTTGGGTACTGAAAAACAAGGAAAATAAAACAAAACAAAACCCTACACCCCCCTTTTCTCAGGCTTAACTTGACTCCCAAGTCATCTACCCCACACCCCAACAGAACAGGGGGAGGATGGGGGGTTACAGTCATAGAATCAGGACAGCCCAGTTTGGAAGGGACCTCGAAAGATTGTCTTGTCCAACTTTTCATGGGAAAGGCAGCCTAGATGAGATTATCTAGCACCCTGTCCAGGCGTGTCTTGAAAGCCTCCAGAGATGAGGACTCTACCATGTCCCTGGGGAAGTTGTTCCAGTGATTGATTATTCTCACTGTAAAAAATTTCTTATGTTGAGATGAACCCTCTCCCGGTGCAACTGGTACCCGTTGCCCCTTGTATTGTCCATGTGACTCTTTATGAAGAGAGAGCCTCCATCCTCTTTGTAGCCACCCTTTAAGTACTGGCACACCATGATGAGGTCTCTCTGAGCCTTCTCTTCTCCAGGGAGAAAAGACCTAACTCCTTCAGTATTTCCCCATAGGGCAGGTTCTCCAGCCCTTTGATCAACTTTGTGGCCTGGACGCTCTCCAGTCTGCCTGCACCTTTCTTGAATTTTGGGGACCAGAACTGGACACATTACACTAGGTGCAGCCTGACAAGCGCTGAGGAGAGTGAGATCACATCTCTATCTCTCATAGTAATGCCCCTGCAGATGCAGTCCAGGATCTGATTTGCCTTTGTTGCTGCAGC
>NW_010510097.1:0-1166 GCF_000687285.1 Phaethon lepturus
AATACATATTCATGAATAGGCGTGTCTCCTTATACATATTAATGAGCAGGCATGTCTTCTTCAGCGCATGCCCACTTCTCCTGCTAGAATCTTCTCGATTCTTCCTCGGCGTGCCCCCAGGATGACCCCAAACCTTATGCATGCACTGTCTTTACACAATAATATGCGGTCAGTGGTCAAACTGGTTTGAGCTGATATACCAGCAAAGTAGTTCAATTTTCTCCTCTAGAATACCCCTTTTTATGGTGCAGGAGAAATCCATAAAAGTCCAGAAGATTACACTTCATCACACGAATCAGATGAACATATTTCACACCGCCTAGCACGTTCCTTGGCGGAGAGTGCAACGTTTCAATTTAGGATTTTAGCGTTCAAGACTGTGAGGAACTGCATTGGCTGTTTGCAAGGCTAGGAAAGAGCAGAGCTCCAGTCTTGCTGTTTATCTGCAATGACTGCCAGGGGAAGTGAGGACCAGCAAGACAATTCCTGCCTAGCACGTTCCTTGGCGGAGAGTGCAACGTTTCAATTAGGGATTTTGACGTTCTAGACTGGGAGCAACTGCATTGGCTGTTTGCAAGGCTAGGAAAGAGCAGAGCTCCAGTCTTGCTGTTTATCTGCAATGACTGCCAGGGGAAGTGAGGACCAGCAAGACAATTCCTGCCTAGCACGTTCCTTGGAGGAGAGACAGTGCAACGTTTCAATTAGAGATTTTGACGTTCTAGACTGTGAGCAACTGCATTGGCTGTTTGCAAGGCTAGGAAAGAGCAGAGCCCCAGTCTTGCTGTTTATCTGCAATGACTGCCAGGGCAAGTGAGGACCACCAAGACAATTCCTGCCTAGCACCTTCCTTGGCGGAGAGAGAGTGCAACGTTTCATTTTGCAGTTTTAAGTGCGAGAGTGTGAAAAAGCAGAGTGCCTGTTTGCAAGGCTAGGAAAGAGGAGAGCCCCAGTCTTGCTATTTGTCTGCAATGACTGCCAGGGGAAGAGAGGACCAGCAAGACAATTCCTGCCTCGCACCTTCATTGGAGGACACAGAGTGCAACGTTTCAATTTAGCAGTTTGGTGTTCGAGAGCGTGAGGAACTGCATTAGCTGTTTGCATGGCTAGGAAAGAGCTGTCCTCCTAGGAAGGCGCTGGCAGGAATTGTCTTGCTGGTCCTCTCTTCC
>NW_010510098.1:0-1407 GCF_000687285.1 Phaethon lepturus
CCCGCTACGGCCCCCAGTTCACCCTGCAGCACGTCCCCGATTACCGACAGAACGTCTACATCCCGGGCAGCACCGCCACCCTCACCAATGCCGCCGGCAAGCGTGACGCCAAGGGCGCCGGCTCCTCGGGGGGCAACAAGAAGAAATCCGGGAAGAAGGAGAAGAAGGACAGAAGAAGAAGAAGGAGACCTTAGAGCTACAGGGCAGCCGGCTCCAGCACTCCCCCAAAACCACAGCCCAGGCCGGAGGAAGAATGTCAATATTTTTTTTTTTTTTTTTTGTGATGCAAAAAGTAGGAAATGCTGCGAATGTATCTTTGTCATCATCATCAGAGCTAGGAGCAGGGTCTCGCTGCTGTTAGATCTCATGATGAAAACCAATCCAGAAGCTAAACCGAATGCAAACAAGTGCCCTGTGAATACTTGCTAACGTTTTATACGATCCCTCGGGTATTAGAATATGCAAAGGCGGAAGGTCTTCTGCCACGTCTTTGGATGCGATTTGCTCCCAGATAGTCCGAGAACGGCACGAGGCTTGTGCCTGGCTTTGCCCAGTGTAAATAATTTTAACACGGATCTTTTGATTTGTAGACCTTCGATCATTTTTCGGAAAGGAAAAGGAAGTTCCTTAGCTTAGAGCCCATGCTCCAGATCTTTGCTCTTAAACTTTCCATTAGTAAAATTCACCCCCAGTTAATGATAGCGATGGGTTTGTTGCTGAGAAGTCGGTAGGGAGTGCTTCAGTTCCTGCTTACCTGTTACCCAGAAAAAAAAAAAAAAGTGTTTATATTGCATGAGTTAAAACGAATATGGCAAAGCTGCACCCTAAACTTTTTTTTTTTTTTAAAGTGCAACCACCGGTGGCCTGAAATATGAGACAAACCACCCCCCTCCTGATGTCTGAGAGTTAGGGAATTCAATGAGCCGCGTGCCGAGGTGTGCGGCAGCTGCCCCAGCGGTTCTAGGGGTCTCCGAAGAGCAGACACATCTCATCCCTTCTTTGCAGTAAATATTTATATGTACAGTCAATGTTCTTCTGGAATTAAAGCTAAGAGAGTCTTGGTCCCCTGCGGCCAGGCAGCCATCTGGCCGAATCCCCGCCGGGGGGACGACGCTTCGCGTTTCTGCACACCGTGTCTGCATGCACGTCCTTCACCTCGCGCACCTGCACGAGCGCAGTTAAGCCCCACGGACCCGGAGAAGTCCTCGCATGCCCACGCAGCGCGGTGTGAACGCACTGGCAGACGTGCTGGGGCTGCCTTGGGGAGAGGGGGGGTGAGCTCGGTCAAGTGGGATGGGGAAACTTATCACTTTTTATTTGGGCTGTAGACCCCCCAAATAAAGGGATTAATTTGGGGTCTCACCCAAAGGGGCGAGATCCACGGAGCTGCCGGCGCGTGGCTTTGGT
>NW_010510099.1:0-2607 GCF_000687285.1 Phaethon lepturus
CATTCATTTCTTTAAATTTAGGTTTTTTGAAAGTTATGCGAACAAATAGCATGGGGTTTTGGGGTTTATTTTGTGCTGTGGAGTTTTTTTGTTTGGTTTTTCCCTAAGTCTGTAGCATCTGAAGCAATCGTTCGGGCAAGGCTGAAATACATCATTCATCTCAAGAAGGCTTTTACATCCAAACACTTTTCCACGTGGAACAAAGCAAGTTATTTGCTTTTTTCTTGGTGCCAGGGCCTTTCCCCAAGACCCCCTGCCGCCACGGGGCCGGGCGTTTCGGGCTGCGCCGTGGCCCCACGCGCGGGACCTGGGAAACACGGCTACAGCCACGGGTGCGCCGGGTGATGCGGGGGGCAGAACAGGGCAGCTTGGGGGGGTCCTGGGAAATCTGGGGTTTTGTCAGAAAGAGGCAACAAAAGCCAGCAAGTCCCCACGAGATGTTTTGATTTTATCCAGATAGCATTTTTCTGTTTGGAAAAATGTTCCATTAAAAAAAAAAAATCCTGATTAGTTCTATAAGTACTAACAGTTCACGCGCTGCCGTTGAGCTCTTCCAGTGAATATCCTGCAAATCATCTTTACAGAAGTGATGTGAATGCATCAAAACCTCCTCCAGCACGCTCTTCTGCAAAGCGGCACCAGCTGAGTACGTGGCAGTGTTATTTAAAAGAATATTCTTGGAAGGAATAAATCACAGGTTCTATTAATCCATCCTGAGGTCAGGGCGAGGACGCAGCCGGAGCAGTGTTTGTGGGGGCTACGGTGACTTCTTTTAGCCGTCTTGGAGGAGCTGGAAGCGGCTGAGAGTTTATATCACTATTATTTAATTTTTTATGAAGAACTCCGGAGGTACTGCTTCCTCAGACTGGTGGATGGATAAAATGATGCTTAGAAGTGCCCTTAGATTAATTAATGTAGCTATAACAACTTTATTAGAGAAACAGCAAGTGAAAGGCTGATATGTACCATTGCTTATCACAGAACACTTAAGCTACAGCGGTAATTGTTTATGTGAGCATCAGTCTTTCCTACAGGTTTGCATTTGGTTCAACTCTGCAGCTGTTTTGCAAACCATAACCTTTACTTCTCCGCAATTTTTGTGTGGGTTTTTTTTTTTTTTATTCCTACTGTTAACTAACCCGGAGAAGGCTGACAAAGGCTAACAGGTCTTCCCTCTTGCCAAAGGCAATTCAGCAGCCTGTGGATCACAAATGTGTAGCCAGGTAGGTGCGAGTCTGTCCCCTAATGAACCCCAGACAAGCGGTGTTTATTCATCCGCTGTGTTCAGCACAAACCAGTTGCCATCCTTCAAGCCAACTGTCAGCAGGGTGGATCCAGGATGTGATTTCCTAGAAAATATTTAATCTTTTGCAGGAAAAATAATTTTGATTAAGTTTGACATTCAAGTAGATGAACTTGAATAGACACAGAAAGCAAAGACACATTAAATACAGTGGATGTAGGCAGCAGGCCAGTAAAAATAACCCACCTATACGGTGCATATATCCACTCGGAGGTTACAGCGTCCTTACCAGACCTGATCAAAACTGCGGCTGAGAGGGGCTGAACACTCGCCAGCAACCTGGCAGAAAGAGAAGTGGATAGACATAGTAACATGTGATATGTTTGATCTAAAACCATTTTATTAATAAATTAATATTTATGATCGGTGAGCGGCACTTGCGTTTCTTCTTTGTCAGTTCTCACCCCGCCACAGCCACGTGTCATTATTAATTTACTGATATCTGCATATTTTTAGAGCCTCAGTTTTTCTCCCCCTCGCACACTATTTGTATTGGTGATCAAGGTGGCACCGCGCTATCGTTACAGGCTGCAGCCCGCGGCTCCGCGGAATCGTGCGTGCACAGCGCTCGGAGAGTCCGGTCTTTAATGACTTTGTGTGCGAGCTGAGTGATTACCAGCGCTGGGTCCACGCTCACACAATATCCCTCGGCGTTAGGGCGTGCGCTGGTGAGCATTGCTGTGGGAACGGGCTCCGGAGCAGGCGGCATCTCGCTGCCTTTGTCCCAGGGTACCTGCCGGTCTGCGTAGCCATCTCCTCGTCGCCTTGAGTGTGCTCCCCGGTGGCACGTTGCTTCCTGCTCTCCTGGCTCGTCCGCTTTCACATGTGGTATCACCTCCGTGGCCTCTCTGTCCCAGCCATCCTGGCCAGCCCTCTTCCCTCTGCGGTACCTGAGGTCAGCAGGAGCCTTCATGGACCAGCTTTCATCAGATGCTGGCTGCTTTTTTCTCACCGCATTTTCCAGCTTAACTACTTCTCAGGGTACTTCAGTGGCTGCTTTTAGGAGTTTACGGCCAACCGTTTGCCTGATGGGTCTCGGTCTCCGGAGTCTCACCCTCAGCTTTGTGCCCTCCATCCCTCAGTGGGACCGCGTGGGTCCGGAGGGGCCTGGGTTTCAGGCTGGTGGGATTTGACTGGGCATTGCGCAGCACGGGGACTGTCTCTCGTGCAGAGGCATCGAAGAAAAAGTGTTATTTAACTTTTCATAGCATCCAGTGCTTTTGCCCTATAATGATATTTCTTCACCGCCTGCATTTATTTTCATCCAAACAACCCTGAAGGACAGCGGGGGGGCCGCGCCCGCA
>NW_010510100.1:0-3418 GCF_000687285.1 Phaethon lepturus
TTGGCCGGCAAGCGCGCGGGGCGCAAGCGCGTCGCCTGCCGGAAGGGAAAGGAGTTGAGGCCTGTTGATGCGGGTTCGTTGGACGTGTTGGGGGGAAGAGTGCGGGGGAGCAGATGAAAATTAAAACGGTTTCTCTTTAGGCGAAACCGTTCGCAACAACAATTGCATGGCAGGGCAATAACCCTGCGGGGACTTGACCCTGACTTCTCTTGGGCAGCAGTGAAGCCCTGCGAAGGCTGATGTTCTGTGCCACGTGCTAAGTTCTATGTTGCAGCTCTCGCACGCTTCAGCCGCGTGGCCAGAGCTGGATGGCAGCCCGAGGAGGCTGGAAACCTCCCACAAGAGACCGTGCCAAAACATAGCACGATGAGTACGGCCTGTTACGGGCCGAGGACGACAGAAAAAGCCCGGTATGGTAAACATAGCACGATGAGTACGGCCTGTTACGGGCCGAGTACGACAGAAAAAGCCCGGTATGGTCTCAGCTGGATGAGATAAAATACTGTTATCAGCTGTGAATGTGAAGATTCATTTATCGTGTCTGTAGAATAAAAAGGAGACTGGTCAGAAAGGGACGGGTGTTTCTCAGGGCGGGTTTCTAGGATCTTTGGGAAATACCCCTCGCAAAACCACACTCTTCCTCTCGCTAGGCCGGTCAGGCTGTGGCTGCACCTTTCTGGCTGCCTCCCGCCCGCCCGGAGGCTGTTGGGTCTGGCTGCAGCGGAAAAAAAGCGGCACCAGCCGTAATGCCATCACTGCAGCTCGGGCTTGACAGCCGCGACAGCAACCCATGCGTCGTCTGACTGGGAGAAGGGGCATCTCGCGGGGCTTTTTCAGGTGAGGCAGGACTCGGAGGTCGGTTGCTTGGTGGCCCGGTGGAGTGCTTTCGTCCTGCGAGCCGCGTCAGTGCAAAGCTGCAGTGCAGTTATTGAGCACGGAATAAACCCCTTTTCCCTCCCCTTCCCCTGTGTTGCCTGCTAAGGAAGGCAAAGCTATCAAAATCAGCAATTAGTAGTGAGAGAGACTGGTAGCGGAACCATGTTTTTTCCCTTCCTGATTATTCTGACATAGTTATATATTCATTATTTCCTAAATCGTTATGCCACTTTGACAGTACTGCCAAACGACGGAGGCGGCAAAGCCCCGCTGCATCAACGTCTATCTTCTGTTGTGCCTTGTAACTTTGGTGTTTGCTGGTTTATTGTTCCCTTTGTGCTCGCAGCTAAGTATTCCTGCACGGTTCTCTAGCTGGAGCTACGATCGTGAAGTTTATCTGCAAATGGAACAAAGCAGTCAATCATACCCATTTGTTTCTGCACAGCTGCGAGATCTTTTACCTCTATAGTTTATAAATCTGCAGCTTGACTTGAATCCCCATTTTCTTCCCTTGCTATTATTTATTACAGTGATTTATTGTCTGGCATCCACTTATATCTAGTTTCATACAAGAGCTCTGTCGTTTTCGGCCCGGCTAGAGGACACTTGTTGGGTGCGTGGGTCCAGTTTTGTGGAGATATGCCCACTGATCTCGGTGTAAGATGGATCCGGCCAGTGATGCATGAGGCTGTGACTAAATTTTTACAGCCTTTCATGCAGGAGAAGCATATGTGCACAAAAATGTGGCTAAAATCCATCTGTGTCGTATGCTCCTGCTAAACAGAAACATGGTAAATGTACAGAGCTGCTTCTTCCTCTGAAGACCAAAGCGGCATCTCCAAGGTTTCCTTCAGGAAGGATAAAGTTGGTTTGCACAAACCACCGTGAACCGAAAGCCCAGGAGTCAGCGGGTGCTGTGGCCACGTTCTGGGAAGGAAAAGGCAAATCTCTTCTGTCCTGCTCTGCTCCCTGTTTTATTTCCTGAATGAAGGGTTCTTTAAAGAAAATAAAGATGTCCAAACTGGGGGGGGGGGGGGAGAGGGGGAAATCCCTGTAAAATGTAATCTGGCATAGAATCAAAGAAGGTCTGGAAAATGGGGAGATGGTAAAAGGAAATATTCAGAGGTTTCCAAGTAAATTTTTAACTTGCTGAAATTTGAAACTCCGCAAACTTTCATCTGCTGAAAAGAACATTTAAATGACCTCAAATATTTCACTCTACCTAAACTGCATTTCCATTAGATGTCCTGGTGCTGCATGATTTGGAAGCCTGAAATCTTCCCCCTTTCATGGGCTGAGCCCGCGTGAGGCTGCTGTGCACACCCGTGGGTGCTGTGTGTCCCCCCGGGGGGGACATCCTGCTGGGCCACCGGCGGTGGCGGGCACCAGTGGGAGCCTGGGGCTGGTCCTGAACTGTCCCAGGGCGAAGGGTTGTTGGCTGTTTCAGCAAGCGGGTGTATTTCTATTTGGGTCAAACAAATGTGAAGCAAAATATAGAAGCGAGCCTGCCTGACAGAGAATGAAAAAATATTAGCAAAATGTCAGTACTGCGGTAAAAGCCCTTTTCGCGAGGCACGGCTCGGAGCAGCAGCTCTTGGCCCCTTCCCCTGCCCCTTTCGCTGGAAGCTCGCTTCCCTGCTCCCAGCGGCGAGTCCCTCCTGCTCCTGTCGCCACCAGCAGATACCTTAAATCTAAAAAAGACAAACTTCTTTTGAGCAAGGTTGACTTCTCAGTCGCTGCTGCACAGACCGGTACTAATTTTAATGCGGGACTGAGTTTGGCAGGATGGGGCACGGGATAGAGAGTCTAGCAAACACCACGAGGTCTTGCTACCCGTGACAGAAACCATCCAAGGTCAGGCTGGACGGGCTCTGAGCAACCTGCTGTAGTGGAAGGTGACCCTGCCCATGGCAGGGGAGTTAGAACTACATGACCTTTAAAGGTCCCTTCCAACCCAAACTATTCCATGATCCCAGCACGGGTGTTGGTGTGGGGACGTTGTCGCCGGCGATCCAGTTGGGGCAGTTCGTGGCGTTTTTGTGAAGCCCTTGGTTGTGCCAAGGGTAGGCTCGCATTTGTGGGGTGTTTGGCTGTTTACTGCTATAGGGGTAACAAGAGTCGGGTCTGAGCAGCTCCTGAAGTGCAGGGTCTCATGAGGAGGAGGAGGAAGGTGCCCTGTGTGGGCACCCGTCTCCACCAGCCGTGGTGGTGCAGAGCCAGCGTGGGAGGGCGGTGGGTGGTGGCCACCCTGCCCCTGTGTATGTGCATAAGCCCCCAAAACAGATTTCTTTCTTTCTTTTTTTGGTGCAAATATGAAAGCGAAGCTAAATGTCGGATACCTGAAATCCTCTGCAAAGCATCTCGCTTTTATTTTGGATTGGTAACGCAAGCGAGCTCTGCAGTAGCGGCGTACCCTAAATAGCATTTTTGCTTTAGCCCAGGGCCTCTGACTTCTTTAATGTTTGATATTTGAGCAGCAGATGGAGCAAAGGACCAGATAAATACTTGCCGGATCAACGTGCTTAAGGCAGCTGAGGGAAAG
>NW_010510100.1:3442-7927 GCF_000687285.1 Phaethon lepturus
TGCTGCTGCGCAGTCCCTCGTAGCAAAGGGAGCAAGGAGAAGAGCCGGGTGCCGCGGAGGGTGGGCGTTATAACAAGGGGCTGCAGGGCGCTCGGCGGCCCGTTGCCCAGAGGCACCTTTCCTTGCCCTGCTCCAGCAAGGTCCCGCCGAACGTTGTGCAAAGGGCGGCATTCGTCTGAGCTTTTGGGCACCGGGAGGTTAAAGAGCAATGGGCTGTTATTCCCTCCCCCGGCTGCAAGAAATTCAATGAGCAGTGCCAATGCCTGGAACAAGTATCCGGTTTTGCTTCCCAAGCTCCAGCATCTAGAGCCAGGTGATTACGAAAAGCTATCAATTTCTGTTAGAAAAGAAATCCTATTTCAGAAAGGCTGGGAAATACAAGTTTTCAGGGTTAAAAAACTGAGGTGGAAAGTGAAAGAACTTAATAGGCTACTTTTTTTTTTTAAAAAGCTAGTGATTTTAGAGCCTGACACAAGACTTCTAAGTGTTTCAATGCGGCAAGCTGAGGTGGAGTTGTTGGCACAGCATTGCATAGGTTACCTGCGTAGGGAGTCTACATGCTGAAGGATGTTTGGTTTTGGTTTTTTTTTTTTTTTTAGGATAAGAATTTAGGCAAAGATGAGTCAGGAATGATTGTGTTCCAGTTGGTTGTGTGTTAAGGATGGGGGGTTAGACATGGCTGACTTCTTGTCTATTCTTCCAGCCTTACCGCCTCTTGTGTCCCTCCTGCTTTGAAGCAACTTTCCTGTGCCAAGATCTTCTGCAGAAGGAAAAAAGTATTGCTTTGATTTTCAGGTATGTTTCTAATGTTTTACATAATTCAGATGTAAACTTTTACTCAAAATGAGAGAGAGGATAGTTGCTGGTGCGTTGAAGGGCCGATCTGGCCTTTTATTTTGTATGTACATTTTTGTTTATTAGGTAACTAAGCAGCATGAAAGTTTATGATTTATTTAGGATAATGAGTCTGAAATAAATGTGGAATTTCTCTGAGCCTATACAAAATACTGGCTGTCAGGTGTATTTAAAAAAAAAAAAAATCAAACCCACGACATACTTCCAAACAACTGCAAAGCTATGTATTTTTAAATTATCTCCTGAACAGCGATGACTTGGACTTATTGGTTCATATCACACTTACCGTGTTATCACAATAAGTAATTTTTTCTGAGCACCTAGATGTTTCAATCGTAGACCTGATTGCAATTCTGTTTCAATGCGTTTATATTCCTATTAAGTTTGGCTGAAAGGTGTCACGTTTTTCACTTTGCTTGGATTCAGCGCTGACAGTTACACCAGTGAGTTGAAGCAGTTCTTCCATCTGCGGTCACACACCCATGATATCTTTCCTTGGTAGTCAATAAATTAAAAATGTTAAAATCTCTGTTTTTCTTTTGCTTGTACTTCGGAGGTGTTTATTGCCATCTTCTACCTGAAGATTGCATGGGCGTTTGCATTTGATAATTCTCCTAATGCATTGGAAAGATGGGTAAGTAATTGCCTCCTTAATATTGCAGACGTAGAACCAGATCAAGAAGATAGACTTTAATAGAAACGTGGGTAGGCAGGGTCCCTATGGATCTTGTCTTCTCAGAAAGCTAGCGTGTCACACTCGTATCTGTGCCAAGTCCTTGTCTTCAGGGCCTGATATATTGATTAAAAGGCCAGCCTAACCCTTACTCCATATATCTCCTAATGCTCATCTTTCATCTGTTACACTTTTCTCTTAAATCTGATGCTGAATTGTAAGACAATTAAGCAGCCCTTAACCTTTTCATGACTGTTTTAATCATGTCAGGGCTTCCATTTACGGGTTTGATTTGATCTGGCCATCAAATGATTGAGTTAATCATGAAAAGGGGAAGAGTTCTCAACATTCATTCTTTTGCCAGATCTTCTGCTTCGACACTGACTTCATCCATTTTTAATGTGGCAAATTTGCTTGTTAAGTGTCATCAAGTGCTATCAGACCAATTCATAACATTCTGTGAATTTAGTCTTTTTCATTTTCATTAGTTATAGCCTCTTTACAAATCATTTATTAGTTGATGAGATTATTTGTAGAATATTTCTAACAAGTTAGTACTGGCACTGCAGTCCTGCTAGCAGACCACCAGACTGCTCTACCTGGTACCATGGGACTTGCTTCTTCAGCAAGGTTGGCATTTAAAAAAAAAAAAAGAAAAGCATTTTTAAAATTAAAAAAAAAGGGTAACTTTCAGTGAGACTGTGCCAATGATGCTCATGAAACAGCTGTTTCTCCATGACAGCTGTCATCGCTATAGGTACATTTAGGTTGTACCCCTCTTTGATCTGCTCCAACCACTCACCGTGTCTCACCACGCAGTGCAGAGCACGTGGTACCCGGCGCGGGTACCCTCGCTGCCACGGTTGTACAGCCCCGGCACCGCAGCACCCTCGTCCTGGTGGGGTATCTGCATCTGTGCGTCTCTCCGTCTGTCTGCGGTTTCCCACCTAGGGATGAGCCGCAGCGTCTCTGATCTGTGCAAAATCTTGCCTTGTTCTCAGATGCGTCTGAAGAACAACTATTCCCCAGACATCTACGCACGTACAAATCTGCTTGTGGAAATGTTTGCAGGTTGCAGATAAAACAGGGAGATAAGACAGTCAGACTGAACAGTCTGAATTCAAATGAATGGGAAGAGATGGTGTATTTTAGGGTCTTGCCCTCTGTCCGGCCATCTTTCCACCGCTCTCTGTGGGAAGGGATGGACTTTAAAAGAAGGTGCCCGGCTGGTGTTAAGCTCTAGTGAAATGTGAGACCTGTTCAGGAGAGTAACCTTTGTCCGGGTTCAGGAGAGTGCCTTTGAAGAAAGCCTGCTTAAGCAGCAGCCTTGTATTTTTTATTTTTTTTTTTTTTTCCCCAGCAGAGATCTTGCTGTCCCACCCAGGCTGGCCTGCAGGAGCAGATCATTAGAAGATTTAAAGACCTAGAGGAGCAGGCAGGAACTTATTGGACTTGAAGCCAGCGAGAGTTACAAGAAGAACATCTATTCCTGCCCACACGCTGCTTTGGAAAGGAAATAGCCATGGACGGTAAATATGGCAGAGCTGAAGGACAACAATTTCTCAGCCTTTCTGGTGGGCAGATTTCGTTAACTTTCCAAAGTACATCATGGATGCTCCAATTTGAAGCAACCGATCATATTAAGAGAATTCTTGCACGGGTCAAAAAATGCCGTAACGTAGCCGCCGTGTTGTAGGGAGCGTGGGCAGATACAGGGGGAAAGGATGAATGAGGGTTGGCATTTTGTTCCTATTCTGGGCCAGCTGGACCTTTCATACACCCCCAGGCTGACAGATCTTTTGGGGTGAGAGTTCCTTGAAAAGGGCGGTTTGTTTCTGTTCCTTTCTGCAAGTCCCTCGCGCGAGCCACGCTGGGACTGGCTGGCTGTCAGCATGGGCTGAGGCAGCTTCTTGGAAGTTCAGGAGCTCCTCCGGTTGTTTAGACAAGGACGCTGGAGGGAGAGCAAAGTCTGCCTAAGGATGCCCTTGTTCCTCGTAGGTGTTTTTATGAGTATAATTTCCACCATGTCCTTGCATGCACTGGGTTGATTACTTCAGATATCTGGATGCCATAATACAAACGTGCAGCGTTTAATTCTGTTGCTTGGCACGTTTTCTTTAAAGAAGACTCAGAGTTAATTTCCCAGTGTCATTGGGGGCCATAAATGATATGGAATGCGTCAGAAATAATTAAGAGAAATGATGGTGAACACTACAGCCTCAGAAATAGACATTATTTGCAAGTAACTTTTGGCTAAATTCATGAGTATCTCCATCAGCAATGAGAATTTGTTGTAAGTGGATGAGCTGTCATTTAGTTTTCTTAGCAGCGCTTGCTATTTCCTTGTCTTTAGTGTTGTGTGGAATCAAGAGCAATTTCATGTGATCCATTTGAACGAGCAGGAGGAATCTCCAGAAATTTTATCTTCCAAAAGAGTTTACTGCACTTTCCCAGCTAATAGTTGCCAAAGCCTAGCATATGACTAGAACACTAGAGAATATTGAGTTTTGTTTGTACTCCGGCAAAGCCACTTTCCCATTTTCCCAAATTACAAGATTTTCTTGACGACTTTGTGCAAAGTTGGTTCCGAAGCCCCGAAAGCAGCGCTGGTGGGACTAAAACGTGCTGCTGTCTCAGCCTCAGCAGGGTTTGGGCCGCTCCACTCCGCTGTGCCGGCCTCAGAACCGAACACTGCCGCTCTTTCAAAGGTGTGCCGGAGGGTCGGCGCGGTCGGGGCGAGACGCTGCGTCACTGCCTTCTATCTGCAGTCCGGCACGATGGGCTTTTTCATCAGCTCGGGCGGCATGTGGTGATTTGAATTTCATGCCGCTTTTACCTTAGAGGCGAAGTACAGAGTTTGTGGCACAGGCGTCAAAGAGGAAAGGGAAATAAAGCAGACGCCAGCTTTGTGCATTGGGACATCCAGCCTGCCCTCGCGCAGACGTGGCTGTCGCCAG
>NW_010510100.1:7951-8507 GCF_000687285.1 Phaethon lepturus
CCTCTGGGCCGGCTCCCCAGCGCTGCCGCCGACACGCACGGCCAAGGTTGGCAAGTGGTCTGCTGCCAGTGCTTTCCAATCGCAATCCTTACATTTGCGCTGCTGAGCGAGGGCAGCGTTAGCTGCGTTTTCTCTGTCAGAAGAGGTGTTTGCGCGCCTTGCGCTCGCTGTCGGTGCGGCGCAGGCACAGCCGTCTCGTGGCTGCCTGGCTCCTGCAGTGGCCGTGGAGTAGCTGCCTTACAAGAATGGGGTGCTGTGGAGGGACCGGGTTTTTGCAGGGCTTGGGTAGGAAGTCTCTCTTCCCTTATTCCCACATGGGGACTCCCCTTTCTTCCCCCACCTCACTCTGGGACTTACGGAAATCCTGCTTTGCCTTCCGCTGTCTCCGGCTCTCCATCTCCTGCAGAAGTAGCTTTCTTCCCTTTTCCCGCTTGCTGGGGAAGGGACCACAGCTTCAGAAGAAAGGAGGAGGGAAGGAAAACAAGTGCTGTAGGGCTGGCACAGAAAAGTGGAGTCGGAGCCCAGGGAGAAGGGTCCCAGGGGCTGGGGTAGGATG
>NW_010510100.1:8541-23753 GCF_000687285.1 Phaethon lepturus
CGCCCTCTTCTCGGCGAGCAGCGGGCTGTGCAGGTTTGAATAGTCCATCTCAGCCTCTTCGGGAAAAGGCAAAGCAAACAGGCTGTCCCTTCCCACAGGCGGCATCCTGGCAGCTGCCTCCTTCCTTCGCCCGTGCCCTGTGCCAGCTCCGTGTGCCTCAGCCGTTCTGCCGGGAAGCCCTGATGGAGATACGGGGTGGCCGGTCTTTGCCGGGAGAGGTCGGTGCTGCCTCCCCGCAGCTTTCCCCGTGGTAAAACGAGGGTGGGGTTGTACTGCCTTGAAGCAGTGCTGCGTTTTGGCAGCAAAGGTAAAGCCCCAATGGGCGCAGGGACCCACGGCTCTCGGTGACTTTGCAGAGAGCACATAGTGCAAGACGGAGCATCTGCTGCTGTCTAGGACATAGCTCTGTGTGATGGAAAGTCTTTTATCGCTGGGAAAAAATAAAACCTGTAGAAATAACAGATGACACTAGGGAAACTGGAGGTGGTAAGGTAGAGCAATTAAAGGAATACAGAAAGCTGGTGGTAGGATTACACAGTCTTGGTCCTTCTAGGTATTTGCGTTCCAAAGTCATATACTGCATTTTTTTCTGCCTTGATTTAGAGCAGTTATTCGAACACAAACAGCCCAAACTACGTGAGTTACTTATTACTCAGAGGCTGGACAGCATAGAGTGCATAAGAGGAGCAGCATGGAGATAATCACGGTCAATGCTGACAGGTCGTCTTATTCACTTGCCTGACCTCAAGATAAAGTGGGGCTTTTCAGAAATTTTGTGTGTGATCATGTAATTAGAGGCACGCTGACGTAGCTGGGCTAGATGGATGTTTTCAGCTGGACATTTCTGCATCCGAGAGCTGCACCCAGCAGGTTTATGGCTTTTTAATTGTGATTGTCTGCACAGGACTTGCTTCCTGAGGATCCGGAGAGCTGCTTTTATCTTTAGCATTGATCGCTGAATGATAGGACAGATGTGCAGAACAGTAAAGCTAAACAAGAGGAGGAGAGTTTGTTGAATAATTAGGAAAATGGTCTAAAATTGCTAAAAATTTTCCTATAGTCTCTTCCCTGGAATGCATTGCTTTTCACTGAAAATTCAGGAAATAGTAACAAGCAGGTAGCAAAACAATCTTGCAGAGGGAAGGGCTCACTGACTTTTTTCTCTTATAGGAGTGCGGGAGGCTTGGCACGAGGCAGTTCTTGGTTAGGTAGAAGGTAAAAAGGGGGTTATCAACGTGATTAGGTTCTTTTTCATATTTGTTTGCTGAAAATCAGACATTCAAAAATGCCTCCAAATTCTTCACCGTGGAAATAGAGGAGATTTTCTCTCAGCTGGAAGAATGGGATGAAACTTTTTTGCTTTCCTCCCAGATCTTGTCTTTCTTGCTCAGCCCTCTTGGCAGTTGCAGACTCTCTTACTCACCTGTTAGCAGAAAAACATCTTATCTGTCCTCCTTTAGGTTTCCTGAGCTAATTTTTCTGCCATGACCAATGTGATGGTCTAACTCTGCGGTGTAAGTGGTGAGTTCTTGCTCACAGGAGAGTCTCGCTAATGGGAGTCTGCGGTGACTGGAAGTCAGAGGGACCCCGACTTCATTCAGTGTTCCCCGCAAAATCCAGAGTCTAGCCTCTGGATTTAAATAGACATCCAGAAATCCTGTCCCAGTTTTTACTCCAGTGTTGTAGACCTTTGGGGGTTGAACCAAAGCCTTTCCTATAGGTTTCCACTGTGTATTTGCTATGAAGGGAATGAGTTGTGAAATATTGGTAGATTAGGACCGTGAACTTCCACTTGGTTTCATGGTTCAGAATCTTTCTGTTGAATAGCTGAAATGTGCTAAAACTGGGACTTTTAAGAGAGGACATTGAAACTGGGTGTTAAGAGGTATTGAAACATCTTGGATTCATTGCTTTTTGGTAGAGTGGCTATGAATCATTTAAACACTGAGGTTCTTTATTTGATATATTTTTCTGATGGATCACAGAGGGCTTTTAAACAAGGGCATAGTAATGCTAGGAACAAACTAATTTCCCATGGTCTCTTGTTGAAGTTTCTCAGAGCTGCTGAAAGGTGCTGTATTTACACTGGCTCAAATACACATTCAGCAGGGAGAGGGAAATGAAAAGGATTTATTGTATAGTACTTTATCAAAGGTCAAGTATATAAAACAGATTCCTTTTTATTTCAAGCAGACAGAAATAATCTGGGTAGTAGTCTGAACTTTCTCGTACCAAAAGACACTTTTTCTTCATTTAAAAGAAATAAAAATGTCAACTGGAGGCAGGTGAAAAGTGTTTTTTTCTGACACCCCTCCCTGCCCATACATCAGCCTAGTATCGAAACAAGTTTGACTGTTAACTTTGTAGAGCTTTGCTTTAATGTAATCGTATTTACTTCTATCTTGTTCTGCAGACCAAGGAAAAGAATAAAGTGTGCTGCTCCGGTGCTAATGCTCCAGTGAAACATTTCATTGGCACGTGGCTGTTGCACTACATTTCCATTCCCTCTTGACAATTCAGAACAGGAGTCAATACCTTCCTTTGGAAGACAAAATTAGACATTAACATTAAACATAGGAAGAACCTCTGGCTAATGGCAAAACTGACCTCCCAGACTTGTTTTGGCCACGTTGGTCTGCGTGTCCTGGGACCAGCTAATGAATTGCTTGTGCCTTGGGCTCCACCACATGCAGCAGGCAGAGAGCAGTCTGCTGTGTCGGCTTATCAAAAAGCTAATACTGCGCCTGGCTTGAGATCCTAAAATGTGTGAAAGTGCAAACTCTTCATTGTCACTTGCACCAAATGCTGCCAGTCTGGAATAATAATAGAATTTCTTTTTAAAGGCTGGCTAATCTTATGATAGTATTGTTGGTAACAATGTGTGCTCAAGCTATGAGGACTCAAATCTAGTGTTTTAAGGAAAAAACTAGTCACCTATAGCCAAGTAAGGTTATGCAACTCAAAGTGTGTCATTGTAGCATTGTGTTATTACATAGACAAAGGCAATAGAACTTAAAATTCTCCTACAAATCCACCGAACGCGCGTTATGATGATGAAAGGTTTATTTGACATTTATGCATGTACATGTTAATGATGTGCAGAGCCCGTGAGTAGGTTACCCGGTATGTACATGTGAAAACATGGCTTCATTCCCCATGCTCTGATGGGAGAGCGGGTTGCTACAGGAAGCTGAAGACTCCGTATCCACCAGCTCTGCAGTGCTGCATCATGCATGATCACCCAGGTGTGTATGTATGTTGATTTATTTTCCTCCAGCACTTAAGACTCTGCAGAGAAGCAAAAATGTTAACAGCACAAACGTATCCAAGCTCTCAGCCTGACATTCCCTCTCTTATAGTACAGAAAGCCTGGGATTCTGTGGGCATGTGAAAGCTACCATGGCTGAAAGTCTCTAAAAAAACATAAAAGGCACACGTTTGCATGCAAGAGGCATCCTTCCCATGAGAGACTGTTGATTGGTTTTGGGATGGGTGAAGTTTTAAAATTTATTCTGTTGCTTCCACCCTCTTTGCTGGCATAGGTTTCTTTCCCCATTATATGTATGACATTCAGTGCCATCATAGTGAAAAGCTCAAAAGACAGAAGTTGGCCAAGGAAACTAGGGAGTTTAAATAAAATAACAATCCGCAGGACTTTTCACAGGTAATAGTCTGAGGGGAAGAAGTGCATGTTGGTTATTGAAGCCAGCCTGACTTTCTGTTCCCTGATTATTTTTCTTCTCGGTTTCCATGTGTTAGAGCTGCTTAGGGTCAGTATTCTCCGCGTGGCTTGGATCAGTCTTCCAGCTCGGAAAGCAATTACTCCTTTCATCTTGTTTAGGATCTCACTGCTGCTGGCAGGGAATGAACTTCAGGCTGGTTTTGTCGAATGACTTGACGGTCCTGTCTTCAGCGGAAATCTCCTTACTGGTACGGGACCGAGGGAGTGGGCGGGAGGGGACGGCATCTTGTTGCTGATGCTGAGCCGAGGTGTCCCGCCCATGTCGGATGATGTCGAACTGCGGGTGGGGGACTACCTGCTCGCAGGTAGACACCAGCCCGTGCATCCTCACAGAAGCAGCTTTTTAAAATGGCCTCTGGAAAGAGGAAGCGTGTTTTGCCGCTTGGAGGTTGCCGCAAGAAGCGTGGGTGAATAGTTCCTCACGCGTGAAGTTTTAATGCTGACTTGGTCCACTGCGGGGGAATACGCAAAAGCCCAGCATGGGTAGATTGACAGCTATTTATTCCAGGAGCTAAAATATGAATCTCAAATGTTTGTCAGATGTTTTGCCCCATTCTTGGTAGAGACATACTGTTTAATCAATAAAAATGAATAATTTAAATTCAATATCTTCCTGTCACTATCAATAATACTTTTGTGAGTGATGTATTACTATCGTAATTCAATTTGTCAGACACCACCAGTTTTACATGACAGTTTGTTAAAATTTTAAACTTAATTTACTATAGGCAGTTGACTCAGGCTGTTTGAATTACATTGATGTTTTATCTTAAAAACATTGATTTTCCTTAAAGTATCTTTTCTGCCTTTGTGTTTATTGCATTAATAACCAGTGAGAGGAAAACTTTAGTGGGAAGGCATCGGCAGAGCTGGAGTCTCAACTCCCACCACCCAAGCGGGTTTTGTTAAAGCAAGTGGAGTTTTAGAAGTTCCCAGGAGGTGACGGTGCTCGCCAGGCTGTGATGAGCGCGCCGGTTCTCTGCCTGCTGGCGCGCTCTCTCGTGTGGCTTGCGCTTACCTTTGCACTCACGTCCAGATTGCTCGGGCGCGTGTCCTGGCCACAGCCTCTGTCTTTCCCACCACAAAACGGTGGTGCGGGGCAAAGTGAAATGGCCTGGCCTCACTGGAGCCCCGCGGTGCAGGATGCACTCGCATCCACCAGCGCTGTATCACCGGCAACCTCGTAGCTACAGGGATTACACTTCACCTTAAGAGTCAAGGACACAGTTCATCTCTTAGGCACATGATTGCGTTATTGCTTTATTAATTTACAGGCGTAATTACTTCACGGAGGCACGTCTGGACCTATGGCTTTCCCCCATTTCTTCTCTCTCCATTTGCAGTGTTTTACCTTTTTCTGGTGGCTGACTTTCAGCTGCTGCTTTCCTCTCCCCTCCACCTTTGCTGTTCATATATTACTGGATTTGAGGAGACTATGCTTGCTCAGTAAATCAAGTTCATTGTATATGGATCCCTCATATTTTACAGAGCTGCTTGGATGAATGCAGCCCACCAGGTGTATAAAAAATAAAATGGGTGAACACCAGAAGATGAAAGAGCTCTCAACTTGTGTTCAGGCATTTAGGGAAAACAGATTCCATTTAAAGCTATTATGAATAATAACATATTTCATGGAAATAGCCACCTTTTGAAAGCTAGACTTAGCTTCCTGAAACATTTGGTTAAAATGATTGATGTTTTTGTCCACTGCATAGAAAGGAATAATCAAACAATTATAGTAATCCTGGTAAGAAGGTGGGAGGGACAGAAAACATGGTAGTCGGCAGCTAGCTCCTCCTAAGAAAGGAAAAGGCACAGCGTGACTGGCAAGGGCGTCTTTTGAGGATTTACAGCATGCGGTAGCTCTTGTTGACTTTTCCCCCACTTTGTTCTGGAGCCGTAATGCAATCTGAGTAATTGCATCCTGGAAAAGGAACGCAGAGGATAGCAATTTGATGGCTGCAGTGATGCTCTGGGGCAGGCGCTTTGATAGCAACACGCTTCGTGTCTTTGCGTGGGAAGGGGCGTGCGGGGGGAGATTCAGCCCCTGCTGAGGGCCAGCACAAGGTCTGCGCACCACTTTCGTTGCTCTGGGTTAATTTTTCCCCCACACGTAGGTGGTTCTTGCTCCCTCTATGCTGGGGTAAATTTCCTTGGTCGTGTTCTTGCAGAAATAACATTCTCCCTGGGAAGCTGAATGCTTCAGCTCGACACTAGAAACATCTTTGTGTATTAGTTTTACACAAGGGAAAATGACTGGACTGAGTCCCATAGATCTTATTTCACCATAAACATAATTCCATTGTTTGGCTTGATGCTTGGGGATTAAAGGCCAGCAAAAACAGTGGGAGATGAGTGAAACGAACATATGCCTGTGCTTTTCATATTCCAACCCTGCTTATTATTTATGTGCACTGTTTCTGGTGCCAGAGCAAGCGGCAGCGTTATTCATGCACCAAAATCCCAGTGCACAGAAAGATGGTAAGTAAGTGCCCAAAAGAAGACACCGTCCAGGACAGGAAACAACTGATGGGTACGGTCCTCAGGGCACAGGGGAATCACAGGGCGGTATGAGGCAGTGGTGGGGGCTTGCTGCTTGTGAGGCTCGCTCTTTGTTATCACTGAGGAATTCAAAAAGGGGCTGGGATGAGCGATCGAGGCTCTGGGATGGTTTTACAGGTGGTGGTTTCGGAGGGCGAGGGGCAGCGTGGGAGAAAGGTGTTTGCACAGGTACCAGGTGGCCCATGGCACAGAGGGGGAAGGGGCGAGAGGCCAGAATCGGCCATGTCTGCAGAATGAAAAGCAATGGGTTAGAAAAATGCCCTCTGCACCAGTCTCCCAAATGGACTTGAACAGAGCAGGAAAGCTGGAGAAAAGGTGTTGCATCGGTTGTCTCTCACAGCCATGATGGTGCCTGCTTGCGTCTGACCCGGCAGCGGCACCTCCGGAGACCGGCGATCGGTGCCATCACTGTGAGTGAAGCACCGGGGAGACGGGACAGAGGTTATCTTACTCCGGGTTGCGTGTGACACGGTGGAGACGGATGCGCTGCATGCCTGCCGAAATTCCAGCCTGACTTACAGCCATGAGCGCTGACCGTCAGACAACTGCTACCGAGGGTGGCAAAATTTTAGGTGTTGCCAGCTGCCCATTTGGTTTCTGTGTCGATGACCAGGGGCAAGGCTGGCACCCAGCCTCCCTCCTGAGAACTCATCAGCAGCTACGTTTTCTTCTCTTTGCTGATACCACAGCCATTTTCACAGCATCCCGCTGTAGCTACACAAAGAGAGGATTACGAGTTCAAGTGCAGAGGCAAAAAAACCAGCAGCAGCAGGAGTGGATGAACTTTTTGAAGCAGGAAGATGTTATTTTTCATGCAAATGCTGTTCGTAATGAAGAGTGAGGGGAAAGGAAAAACGGAGCATACATCACACAGAGGCAAAATTGTTTCAAAATAGGACATTTTTCATAGGTTACTGGGAGGTGTCGGTTGCTTTTTAAAAGTGGTTTGGTGATGCAGTGGGAGTCACTGCGCTGAGTGCAAGCACAGGATTGAGCAATGTCATTGTCTAACACAGGACAGTTAATTGCTGCATCCCAGTTTCTGAGGAGGATACATAACTACTGCCAGGTCACCAACATGAAAGGTAGTGGAATAATAAAATCTACCACATGTGTAATGAAAGCTTGAGTTTACTTTCAGTGTATCAGTGGCACTAGATACTTCACTCTGAAATAGGATGAAAACTGTTTACTATCTGTGGTAAGAGTATATTAAGACAAGGAGGACTAAAGACTTGACTTGCCCTATAAGTCAGGGATAATAATGAGTATTTCACTATTGTCTTGTCAGGTTTGATAGGAGTTAATTCATTTTCTTGCTTGTTGTTTCAGCACTAGTGAAAGATTCTGGTCTGGAAGATTTTGGGGGAATTGAGATTTTCTGTTTGCAAGGTACAGTGAAAGTATGAGGTCTGGCAGCGCTCAGGCCCTTGAACAATACGTGTACGGTAGCACTAAGGGCTACAGCCTGTTTTCCCATTTGTTGTTAGCTGGATTGACCCTGAATAGAGGTGGGACTGAGAGATGAAAAATCAAGTGTCAATAAGCAGTTTAAGTAGTACTGTTCGGTGCTCTACAAAAACTTAATTAGATGAAGGTGCCTGTTTTGGTGGGGTTTTGTAGAGTGGATTTTAAGTGTATGATCATTTCACTAACAGACATCAGTGGAATTAGGGATCTACACAAGCAAAGAACTTTCATAGAGCCTTAGGAAGAGTGTGCTGCACATTTATGTATCTAATACCTTTGTCTGGCCCTGCTGAAAAAAGCAGAGCTTCATGTTAGGAGTGGTTGAAGAAACACCACAGAGGCTGCTTTGGATGCACTTGTAATGAGAATTTTTTCTGATGTTATTAATGAATTTGAAATGTAAATACCATACCAGTTTTAATTACTTTGCAATTTAATATGGGCAAGATTTATTGCTGTATTTTGTGACCTGTGATTTATTTGGTTTACTGCAACACGCCTAATAGAAGACCTCATGGTAGTGCAAGAAAGAGCACATGTTACTATAGTAATTATAAATCCAAATCCAAATCTCTAAATCTCCCTCTCTTCGTCATTAACTTCTAAGGTTTCTACTATAGGTCTTATTGGTACATACATGAAAGGCACCAAGTCAAATTCATGGCAAAATTAAAGCTGCTGAAGCCCCAAGGCATTCTCATCTCTACAGAGTTCTGATGAAGTGCCAGAAATGCTGGTGTCTGAGAGATTTCTTGCTAAGGGCTCGTACTAGTATTTGGAATAGGCCCTTCAAGCGCCTCTTTAGGTCAGGAAGCCTCTCTGGCAAATGTTGCGTCTCAAAAGAGTCTTAACGGCACTTTAACTTCTGCCCAAGGAGAACAAGATGTGGTCTTTACACATGACTGCAGCCAAGCTCCCCACAAAGAGAAGTATTAATGTCCAAAGCTGCTTCCTTGCAAACTCTGTAACCAGAATTTGTTTTTTTCATTGCTCTTCTGTGCACCGTGATGAATGCGCTGGAGTACCACGCATGTGGCAAAAGGATGCTGTGATATTATAGCAGCGAAGCTGGGTACTGGCTGTCAGGCAGCCCCTTTCAGCAGATGACGGCCGCCCGGCGTTCCCGAGCCCCTGGGGTCTTGCTGAGTGGTCTGTCCTCCCTCCTCTCTGCTTTCATTCCCCAAGCCACGGTAGCTGTGACTCAGACTGGAGTGATATGAGCTCCGAACTGTTATTGGGATTTCTGTAGGCGCGAGTGGTTATAATTTAGGTGAGAAGCAGCCTATTGACCCTCTGCACTCTCTGAGAGTTTATAATCATTGACTGTGATTACTGTTTTATGGAAGCAGCTGCTAAGTGTGTATTAATCTTGCTTTTAAATAACACCAGGAGAATCCTAGTATAAAGTGAGGATGAGGGTGTTTTAAAGATATTTTGACCATTTGAGTTCTGCAGTGGTCAGGCACCAAAGCAGCTGATTTTCTTGATCCTGAGATCAAAAAGGAAAGGGCTTGTTATCTTGGAGTCATGAACAAACTGTCCTGCATTCATGAACTGGAGCATCGTGTTTCAAATTGCTGATTTTAGGTTCTTTCAACAGAAATTAAAACTAGTCCAGAAAATGTCTGTTCAAGTGATGGCTGAATATATGGGAGTGCTCAGTCTCCATGCGTTAGCAGGCCTTGTGTTTTTTTCTAGCTCCTTACAACAGGAATACAGACTGACTGCCTTTTTCCTCTCTCCTCTTTCCCCCAAGTAACTTCTGAATGCAAGGAATTCTCCTCCCAGCTAATGATATCTTTCAAAAGACAAGGTAGTAAATGTGGGGTGCACTAACCTGTAGCATGCTTTATCGAACAGTAGTATCCAGGGAGTAAACAGGATCCAAACTCTTCATGGAGAACCAGTATCAGCAGCGGGTGTGTTAGGTTGTTCTGGCTATTCTCTAAAATTTTCAATCTTATGAGCAGAAAAAAGAAAAACAGGACTCGTAATTATTTCCATGGGTAAGCATCACTTTACGCTGTTCTAATTTTCTTTTTAAGGCCATTTTTGGGGAACCATGGTTTTGCCTGTTTCCTTTTTGCATTTTTTCTTTCTCCATTTAGTCAATGCAGGAGAATGCCACTGCTGTGTTACCCACCCCGTGCAGTGTGAGCCACAGTGCTTCCAAGCTACTTGCACAGATGCTTCTCCGGTGTAACTATGCCGAGAGCATTGTAACGCCACGTGCCTTGCTGACTGGTAGCGATGCAACCTGAAATACGCTTCCGCTTCCTTACCTGTAGGGCTGTCTTGGTGTGCCCGTCCCCAGCTCACAGGAGGTCCCAGGCATTACACAGCCAGCGTCTGGGCTGTCGAGAAGGCCAAGATAGGGGCACACAAATTCTATTTCATAATTCCCTTTTCAGATGCAGATCTAACAACAAACCAAGGACCTAGATTTCATTTTGTTTTGACTTCTTTCATCGTGCGTGGCATGTGTAGCAGAGAGAGTCCTTCACCGTTCTAAAGGTCTCCTGTGCTGAAATGAATGCTCTTCAAGTGTGTTACCTTTGCTTCAGCAATTGTGGAGTAAGAATAAATATACTGATCCACCTGTCTCCCCTCACGTGTATGAACAACGCTTTGCAGAGGAGATAAGGCAGAAAGCCTTTAAGAGCCACATAAACCTAAAACCGGTCTCTGGTTTATAATGCTCCTTGTACTTTTATGTAGCCAATTTAAAAAAAATTTATAACCTTTGTGTTTGAAGTGAAGTGATACAGTAAAAAAGTGTGTTTTGGGGAATCCAGGTGGAAGTTCATTTGTCAGGCTGCAAAGGCCAAAGAGAATTAGGAATCAGATGCACCATCAGTTTTCCCCCTTACTGGAATTTTTACAGGGTGTTAAACCAAAAGGCGCGTTCAGTGTGTGCGACAGGGATGTGAGGAAAAGCTTTCTCCGACACCTTTTCCTTAACTCCCATCGTGCCCCTCTTTATTGGGAAGGAACAATGCCAACTGATAATGAACTACTCTCTATTCAAGGCTGCAAGTCAAATATTCGTTCCTCATTAATAATGCAAGGTGACAAATTTATTACCTTGAAGGTGCTGCGAGGCAATTAGACAATGGGAAATTGTGTCTTCCTTTCAGCCCACTTAATTGGCTTTCAAGTGTGACATTCATCAAAACCTTGACTCTTCATGTAAACCTTCCATTATGCAAGGCATGGTTCTGACGCTGGAGCTACGAGCATTTGGCAAAATTCACCTGGGGGGTAACTTCACTTCTTTTTAATAACAAAGAAAGCGGGAAGGAGAGTGTGTGAGAGAGCCTCCAAGAAGCTTAATTAAAGTCAGTGGAGAAATTATCATCGCTTGGTACTTTTCACGTGATAAAATGGCCTGTGGTTATAATGTAATTTTTGAGTTATGGCTGTTTGCTCTCTCTCAAGGAGTGTTACAAAATTGTCAGGAAAATTAACATCTTTATCCTCTTCTTTCCAGGTTTTTTATGTATTGTTTGGGATGGAATAGAATGAATTGGTTTTAAATATCATCTTTTGTACTCCAGGTATTTTAAAGCACTTCACAAAGTAATGATAGTTATTAAACAGCGATAGAAAGGAGATTACCTTTCTAATAAGGACCCCTGAGCAAAGAAATCATTTGAACGCTGGATTTCATATTCTTGGACTTCTTTTCCAATGTGACTGACTTCAGTGTTGACCTTTAAAAGACTGCCATATGAGCTCTTGAGTCTGAGGAGCGGCTTTGACTACAGTAATTTATTTTGCAGCTGTTGCACGTATGTTTTTCAATTGCTGACATTCACCCCGAGTTTTTTGTTATGTACGTGGCTTTCTTTTGTATCCTGTAACTTATTTGTATATGGCTGCATTCTTTCAAGGACATCCTTAAAAATGAAATTGTTAGTTTCAGAGGTCTGATTTGTCCTTGTAAACTTAAACACAATCGAAAATAGCACAACAAGCAGCTTTAAGGATGTGCAAGGTTCAACAATTTTTTGATTCCTTTACTTGATGATAATGAATTTGGTTTACTGAAAACGCTTGTCGCTAGCATCTTCTCCTGCCTACAATGTGCTTTTAAAAATAGGTTTGAAAACTTTAATTTGTCATCTTGTATATTCTTTCTCTGTTAGTGTATGCTCATCCTTTCAT
This sequence comes from Phaethon lepturus, assembly GCF_000687285.1. Taxonomy (NCBI): domain Eukaryota; kingdom Metazoa; phylum Chordata; class Aves; order Phaethontiformes; family Phaethontidae; genus Phaethon; species Phaethon lepturus. Next base: position 20,483 of record NW_010510100.1, read on the forward strand.
GTTCTGTGCTTTCTCTCCTGAAAATACTAAGGCACATACTTTTTCAAGTATGAGTTGAATGTTGTTCTTGCATTCACTCTCCCGGCGTTTTGCCTGCAGGGGCATGGTGTAATATTCTGGCAAACAGTAGGTACAAGGGGCTCACGTTCAAATAGCTTATGCACAATTCGCAGCCAAATTTATGAACACGGGCAGTGGAATTGTTAGTATTTACGCACATGCTGAGGTCTTCTGTTGACCTAGTAAGTTCTTTGCCTTTACTGATATTTATTGATTTAAACAAATTGGCGCTTGGTCCAATTTTATATAATACGTTCCACTCTATGAAGTTCCCTTCCTGTATTTGTCAGAGCTTTTCCATTTATTCTTATTGCTTAGCAAACCTATTATGGAGTTGATGAAGAGGAATTCAGGTGGTTAGAACATTTGTGAATAAAAAATAAATACAACTCAGTTTTTAAATAGGAGCATGAAATTTGGCCTGACAGAGAATGAAAATGACAAGAAAAATATTTATAATAATTCTCATACTTACAATAGCTTATTTTTCTTTTGTTAAAACCCATGTCTTACTAAACACTCGTTTTCTAAGGCTTTGGTTGCATTAAACCATCATTAACATGTCAAAAATCAATCATCTTCCTTTTTTTCCTTTGAAGTCAATCAAAAATGTTGTATTGTCAACAGGAGAATGGGGGAAAATGAAGGTCAACATTGCATCAGTCTTTCCAAAAAGCTCTGCATTGTAAATTATTTAGGTGCTCAAGCCAATCCATTTTTTCTTTTCAGTGGTTGGACAATAAAAGCAAGATTTACTGCAGCAAGTGAATATTAAAAAAAGAATTAACAGAAAACAAACAAAATGCTGCTCACTTGGCAACTTTCTGCGTTAATCAAAACCTGAAGACTAGACAGGAAGATCAATATTTGGCTTCAAGATGAAACATAGCAAAGCTTCCATTAACAAAAAAATTCTGAATAAAAAGGGAACATAGGCTGTGTTAATCGAAAAGAGGCAAATACAAAAATCCATATAGCCTTTTGGTTATCTGTGATAAAATGGCCCCATTGGAGCTTGACAAATTACAGTATTTTTATGCACATATCAAAGTTCAACTTCATTGTCTCATATGGGGGAAAAGACCATCTGTCTGTATTCTAGAAATAATCTGCATAATTGACTTTCAAACAAGCCTCAAAGAAACAGGCATTTATCACCTTAATTGTGACGGGCAGAATGTGTGTCCCTGCTATTTTATCAAGATAATAGTAATAGCACTGTGGATACCTGGTATCTTGTCTTGCCCTAAATTTCTTTCAATTTGTGTGGGTGGGAACTGGATCCTTTGAGTCACAACTACTTTCACAGATTACATAGGAGGCAGAATCACCCAGGACAAAACTAGCAGAGTGAGACACCACCAAGTGTTGGGCTTGCTGCATGGGACTTAATGTAGTGACTTGCTAGAATTTGGTGAGGAGCACATGCTACTGCAGGAAATTTGTGAGCGGGCAGCTCGAACACTAACTGCAGACCCAAAAATGTGCATATGAATTCTACTTACTATTAATCCTGTTTTAAACCCAGAGAATTCAGAAATTGCTGTTTAGCAAGTGAGGTTGTTGGGATGTGTGGTTCAGTGGGTGTGCAAGACGAGTTAGATGAGCAGTGCCACACCGTGCAAGCATCATTACTCCCCGCCGGCCACCACCGGCTTGCATCTTCTCACTGTTAGGCAGAGGTCACGCATTTCGACAGGGAAGGACTTTCAGAAAGCCAAGAGTTACAAGAAATATAAGTGGGGCACCCAATTTCTACCCAAAGCTGAAGCATGCTTAGGTGGGATTCTGCAGTGCAGGGAGTGAATGAGAAGACGAATCATGGATTAAATTAAATCAAACTAAGTTATACTTTTTGAAGAAAATAAGAGATTAACTGTTTGCAGTAACTTATTGCATTTGTTTAACTTTTCTTGGTAGTGCAATGAGTTTAGGTAAATCTATATGGGCCTTCTCATTTTAAATTGTACTCCAGTGATTTAAGCTAAACTGAAAGAAGTGGTCTTGGCCTGGAGTAAGTATGAATGCACAAGTGCTTATACAAATTTAGATAGGATTAATCTGTTGTTGCCTTGACATTTTGGTAACTTAACAAGGAGGGGTACACATATTTTGAATTGCTGTATCTTGTTTTTGCTTCAGATTTTAATTTTATGAGTAGATTGCTGTCTTTATAATCTGACGTTTTACACATTACACTGTCTGTAAAGGCTTCTTTGTCATCCTACTCTAATTTCTACCCTAATTTCTCCAAAATAGGAGTGAAAAGTCAACTTCAGTGCTATGGCATGCCAACAGTGAGCTTTGGCCTCCAAGCTGAAATATCCTGGTGAGTCTTATTTGGATCTTTCTGTGTCTGGACAATTTTGTTTTTATAAACCAGCAGCAGATATAATTCTAGAATTTGAAACCTGTGGGTTGAGAGTAACTGAAAATATTTAAAATTGACCAGTAGGTAGAAATCGTGACACTAGTACCTGACAACATGAGGGCATAGTGGGCTGTTTATATACTTCTCTCCTGCATGAGTATCCAAGCGCCTCGCTCTATAAAATTTTGTAATAACAACCCCTTTATGACTTACACCTGGTTATAACATAAAGGATTGATTAGGTCTTGAATCTTAGAAGGAGGGTAGACAGCATTTAAAATATATAGCCTGACAATATATTTTCACAAGATGAGCCAACACATCCTCCTGTAAAGTCAAGCTGGCAAACATGGCTGGGACTCAAGGCAGTAAATAAGGGGACTCGGGCCAGGGCTCTGCATGCTCCTGTCCTCCAGGCCCTGTGTCTCCTCTTTGGAGCTGGGGCTGAATTACAAGAATGAAAAGTAACTCTTCCCACCATGCCTGATTTTTATTTATTCTTGTGGTCTACTCTTGAAGGATGTCAAGGAAAATAGCCCGCTCACCCTGCTGCCCTCCATTTGGCAAGTTTATGTTAATGTGGCCTGGTATTTACAAGTGAGGCATAAACAACTGACAGTTTTATGTTGCTAATAAACAAGCTTTTTTGTAAGCAAAATGTTCTTGCATTATATTCAGAAATCCAATTCAGAGAAATACACTTGCAGGTAGGAAATAGCAGAGGTGGTGTGTAAATCTGAGCTGAAATACTGGATACTGTATGCACACAACATTAAAGAAATTACTGAGCGAAGTAAAATCAGCACCCATAAGCATGGCTGGACGTAATGCTTCCAGTCG
>NW_010510100.1:23784-36036 GCF_000687285.1 Phaethon lepturus
GCTAGTTAATGCAGGCTGCTGGGGAGAGGATCGTAATGAGGTGGACAAAAGTATGATGATATCATAAAAATCAGTTAGAAGACCTGAAAGCTGGTCTTCTGCTCTTCTCCATATCAATAAGGTTAGTCCGAGGTGGTTTTTTTTTTAAAAAAAAAAATGCTGATTTTAGTTGTATACATCACATTTATTTGGAAAGATTTAATGTTTTCATTGTTTTTTATGTATCACATTTCTGTAAATTGTAAATTATTTCTTTGGGCATTGTGTTTTAATACTAAGGTGGTAGGAAAAATAGGTACACGAGACGAGCTCCTCTGCTGGCGTAAGTCTGTGGAGCGGGACATTAAGGGAACCATGCTGAGTTACAGCATCTGCCAAGGAGTCTGAGTTACATCTGGGGCTGCCCAGCTTGAGGTGAAAAATCAAAACTCACTTCAGCTCCTGTACCTGTGGACCCAAGTGAAAACTGATATGTGGCTGCCACTGATGGAAGGAGTCTTTTAGTAAAGTGACTTTCTATGTATAAAAATCGCTGAGGAATGTAGACTTCAATCTGAGCACTTCAGAGTCACGAGGACTGGAACAGGAGGGATCCCAACAGAGATGTTAGTCTTGCCCATTTAGCTGCTAAGTGTACATGCACATTTTGGGCTGATGATCCAATTTTTAGCAATTGGACATACTGCTCATTAGGTGAAAACTTCCACATTTCCTTAACTCTGGAAGTGAGCTTTATAGCCAATTCTTTACAGGTCTGCTTGTATTTTTGTCCTTAGCATTCAAAAAGGCTGCATAAAATAACCTGAGGCAAATTCCTTCTGTGGTGTAGTTTCATTCAGCTCTAGCAAAGCCAGTGAAAGAGAGAAGTGAGTTATTGGAATCATACTAAGACTACTCCATAACCAACCTTTGGGGGAAAAAAAAAAGAGTTTTTAATTTGACATGGGAACATAATATTGGGCAGTTGCATTCAGCTGTTTTGTGGATGTTTCTATGAACTATGGTGCTCAATTAAATGCTGCCACTGTATCTGTATCTGTTCTCTTTGTCATCAAAGAAAAACCATTAACTGCCATTGCTGTATGCTATGAAGTTTATTTTCTAGTTTGTTTGGTCTTCTAAATTTGATTATTAGAATATCTTATTTCACCTAGAAGGTACTGTCAGGGATCTCAGTTGGAAAAATATTGGAAAAAAATGGATGCCTAATAGAAGAGGAATGTTTTAGTGTGTCATTTTTGGGTTTATGTCTTTATGCATGTGTGTGGACCTTTATACTGTATTTATATATAATGTGTGTGTATATATATACACACATATATAAAATAATATATATGAGACATACATATGTGTCACACAGATCTAGAAGGTATGCCATGTTTGTAACTCCACCAAACTTTCTCCCTAGCAGTCCATGTCCCTTGTTTTTACAGTAAAACTGTAACACTCCTGTCCTTTTGGGATTTCCTTTGCATCTTGCGATGCCTTGGGGCATCAGAAATTAGTTCGTGTATATCTGGAAGGTTATCAGCTATTTCCCCTGACAGATGGAGATTTTGGCTTTTTTTAATATATTTTTTTTAACTTATTTGGTTTTTTTAAAGATTTTACGACTCATCTGCTTGCAACAGAATCTGTTTGCAACACAGACAGGTGTGAAGACTGGCTTTATTTTGTCAGGCTCACCCAGTGAAGTCTTACTTGATATTTGAGCAGTTCAGGGCCCTTGCACATACTTTTCTAGTTTCAACACATGACACTCGCAGAGGTCTCCAGCCCCGCAAACCTACTGCTGTCCCCTGGCCCCTCTGCGTTGAAGAGGCCCTGTGCCCTGCTGTCATCTCCTTGAGTGCAAGGGCTCGTTAGGGGTGCACCAGGCATGGGGGGAACCCCCCTTGGGGTTGGTCCCACTGGGCTTGTGATGACGAGCAGCCTCAAAGTTTGTTTAGAAACCCTCTGAAAGCACGAGCCCGGCGGCTCGGTCGTTGGGCCACGGCCAAGGACAGGGGAGGCAGGTCTTGTTCACAGGTATGAGCCAGCCAAAACCCTGATGAAAACCCAGGCAGGATTTGGCACTTTTTGCAGCAATAGCTGGCATGTGGTTAATAAAATACTCTCTGTTATTTTAACGATAGGAGATCATCTGAGACTTGCCTTACCTTTCAAATGCTGTCTCACTCCAGATGAGGTCCTCTGAAATACAGTGCACTGTTGGAACCCAACAAATAAGATCTGAGGTTTCTTTTGTTTTATGGGGCTTCTTTTTGTTTTATGTTTGCTTGGTAGAATTAAAGATATTCCTGCTTGTAGCTTCAGCTGTGTTAGTGGAGGAGCCCATCTGAATCTAGGCTGTTGCTTGCTCTGTAAAACAATGAGAAAAAAATTAAATTAGCTTTTCACTTCGTGGCCAAAAACTTTGAAACATGTTTTTTGTTGTGACATTTTTCCTCACTGCAAAAACTTAAAAGTTATTATCCATTGACTTTCCTACTTCAGATTTTATGTTTTTCAGGGAAGGGATCTGTCAGTTTTTTATTTGTTTTTAGGACACTGTGTACACCTTAAGTCTAGTTTAAATAATGCTAATAATAAAAAGAAATATGCCATTTGACCCAGATGACTTTTCTTTATTCCTATTGCTACCTAAAGGGCTGTATATCCATTTCGCACATGGAGCATACGGGAAACGATGTTATTTTTTCTCATTGTTTTGTGGTTTAATGTTGTTTTTGTTTTGCAATAAATCTGTAGAGCCCCTGTAGGCTTTTTTTCAGATTGCTTTAAAATAATTTCCAAGTATGTAGTAATTTCTTATAGAATAATGTTTGCTTAGTTTGTAAATGTGGGTGCCTGAGGATTCCCATTTCTGCATAATGCTGGAAAAGTGAGACTGAGGCACAAATATCCACTTCAGTGCCACTTGAGTGTTCAGATGGGGACAGAACATCATGATTTATGTACTCACATTTGGAAGACAACTTGCACAGGGCTAAATCTGTCTTAACTCTTGTCTGGCAACATCACCGCAATGGATGGCATTGTGTGCAATGTAGGTCAAGATGAGGTTTTATTTCCTTTGTATGATAGAACTCTTATATAAGGGCCTGGATCCATACCTCCACACTTTGCTTTCACACTTCCATTTGTTTTTCTAGCCTATTTCAGTCTCTCTTGATTTTGCTTTACCTTCCCAACCCAGCTGGACTTATCTCCCTTGTTTCTTCAGGAAACCTACAACCTCAGCTGGCCTCAAAATTATAATGTATGGAGGTAAGATTCATACTCACTCCCCTCTGCAGGGAATCATATTTAATGAAGTTTGTGGTTAAGATTCAGCAAGGCATGCGAACAACAGGTAACATACAACTGCAGTGCTAAGTGCTACAGGTCTTTTTTGAAAGGCTATTTCAATGCTCATTTTGTCAAGTTGTCCTAATACTGCCAAATGCTGAGTGGTTTTCGAAGCTTACATATATCTCATTGATATTAATGAGAGATTGTGGCACACTGTGTAGTGAAAAACTAGTTCATAATGCCCAGAGACATTTTGAATCAACTACAAAGAAATTAGAACACAAATGTATGTGGAAACTAAGAACAAACATCTCTAAGCACCACATTGTCTTCAGAGATCTTTCCAAAGCATCTGAAACACAGAAAATCTAATTTCTTACAACCCGGTAAGACTTCGTCTTTGTTAAGGCAACCTTTTTTTCATCAATGCTTTGAATCAAGTTGATCCTTGCGAGTAAATGCTGGACTCCCTAATGACAGGCAGACTGTTCCACTTCATTTTCATCTGCTTTAGATTCTTCACCTGGTCTCTGTGCGGTTCACCCACTGACTTTATGGTAATTTACCACTGAGTCCAGAATATGCTTTTGAGACCTGCAGGATGTATGTTAGAGAGAATGTGTTTATATGATTCCATGTATTGAATTATGCTGTAGGACCATGTAATTAGAAATATTAGCATTGTTTGAACTCAGTGTTGGACACCTGCTCTCATTTTTTCCATGACCAAAAACTTAAAGTGAATAGGATTAAAACGTTTCTGTGGCCCCAGTAGCATTTCTTGCGCATACGTTGATGCAAGGCTCCAGAAACCTGCACGCTGCAAGGTTGCTTCTTCCGTCGGTGGAAGTCCTCTTGTTGCCAACTAGTTTTCTCACTTTTACACTTCTGATTCTCTCCCTCGTCCCACTGGTGGGGAGTGAGCGAGTGGCTGCGTGGGGCTTAGTTGCTGGCTGGGGTTTAACCATGACAGGTGCCAGTGTGGGTATATAGAGACCAGCAAGTCCTGACAAGTGATGTTATTGCCCCTGCAGTTAAAAATGGCTTAACTTTGTGGTTATAAAACAAATAGTTTTAGAAACTATTGCAGAAAATAGAACTTGAACTGAATTATTAAGTTGTGAGTGCAGTGTATCAATGTCCATGAATTTGGATGAGGTTAGTCACTACACTCTTTTCAGAAATTTCCATAGGATATTTCACCTCACAGTGGGAGTCGGATATTGGAATCCATGGGGTCAAATTTTAGATTAGTTCTGTTTCTCCTTAACAATATTAATTAAATAATTAAAAAGGCAGTAAACCCAGAATGCAAGTCTCGATGTAAAATGGTAATGGCTATTTGTCAGCTGGCTTTGTAAGAAGCACTTAGAGACTGTATTATACTTTCAAATGTAGTAAGACTTTCTCTCTATTGACTAAATACTGTGTAGACATAATAGAAAGCTATAAAAGGGTTACCTGTAAAAGTGGAGGAGAGCTACAGGGCAAATTTCTTGGATGGTTATACTCTGGTATTAAAGGCAGGTGGAGGTAGTTATGGTGTTGACCAAATTTCCACAGTGTGGCTCTTCTCCCAAGCTCAGAATCTCAAAACTGCATCTGGACTTCTCCATGGTTTGGTTTTACATAGTGTCTATGCGCCAATACCAGCTAGAACCAAGTGTCAAATTAGAGCCCTGCATATGGCTTTAGTCATGATATTCACATTCGCTCAGACTGCTGTTATTCTCAGTAGGAGTTATTGCTGAGTACAGGCCACAGGCTGTGGTACATGGCTGTAGGTTACTGTGGGAAGACAGCAAGGAGAAAGTTGATACCCAGAAGCTTTTGTTGCAGTTCATTGGTAGATCCTCCCTCATCTATATATGATAGTTCATTTGATGGACTGCCATCAGCTGCATTCATCACAAATTTAATATTATGGGACAAATCATGACTGAATTTGGGCAGGGGTTAGAGAGAATCTTGCTTGCCTCTGTTCCTTGCATAATATCCAGGCAAGGAAAGTGGACCTCTGAGCTGCCCATGTGCTGTTTCACCTTGCTGTGCTGGAGGGAAATGTGTTGTGTTACCAGTTCTGCCCATGTGTCCTTTTCCCAAGACACACATATAGCAAACTTCTGTGCCATGCTAACCCAACTCCAGCTCAAGCAGGGGAGAACTAAAATGGCTCTGCAATGCTGAAATTCAACCTCATTACTAATTCACCCTCCTTTGGCAAAAATTGAGCCTAAGTTGGAGATGAAACTGGTGGATGTCTAGGTAAATAACTCCCCAATTGCAGGTGAAGATATATGATGACCTTTTGAAAACATAAAGTAGCACGAGCAGTGTCCTGCAGTTGACCTTATGCTGTCAAGTCTGGTATGTTCTACTTGGTCATTATTGCTGTTGACTGTTTATGTTATTGCAAATAAAATGTAGGTACTGCAACCTTATGATCTGGCAGTAGACTAGTTTTTCCTTGGGTTCTCTGCAATTCGTAATGCCATAGGTAAGGCCAATTAACATTTTCTCAATGGAAAATATATTTGATCTGATTCCATGTACTTCCTGTATCCATTGATATAAAGTTTATACAGAGACTTTTCAGAATGGAGGTAATTGCAGAACAGGTTTTTTTGGTCCAACTGACAAGCAATTTGTGAAAACGATAAATTATTGCATGATGCTTAGAAGGCACAGGCACAGATCAAGCATTTCAAAGAGTTCTCTTGTTTAAACAGCTTATTAAATTGTTAATGACTCTGGAAGTTTTGCATATTATTATTTAAAGAGAAAAACCGGTATGTGTACAGTGTATTTAATGATGAATTAAAACTTTAAATCACTTACTGCATGCAACTGCTATAATATGGCTTGGGATTATGCGAACATATTTGTTTTGTCCTAGATTGAAACTTGGATAAAATTGTTAAACACATTATGTTAGCTACATACCATAAATTTTGCACACATTGAGCAGGCGGTATATTTTCCTTTGCCTGTTCGCATCACTTAAGTAAATATGATCCTGGTTAGCTGAGGAGAATTACTCAATTCGTGAGCCTATTTGCATGACACAAGGGATGGGAGAGCTGTATTTTGTGGAATACCAAAAGCATTTGATCTTGAAAAAAGTCTTGCCTACGAGTTTGAATATAGATGTATTTAAAAATAAATACAAGACTGGGTTAAATCCAGGGGCCTCAGTATCTGAATCTGTAGAAGACACCAAAAAGGCGAGGGCAAAAGTATGTGCCCTGATTGCAGGTAAGTACACAGGTATATGCAGAGTTCCCATTGCTGTCAAGCATGTGTCAGCGTATGCTTAGATTTAAGCATGCAGTTCAATGACTGCTGAAAAGGAGTGCTTGAAGTCAAGGGAATGCTTAAGCACAGGCTTAGCACTGGCTGTGCAGCCGTCCAGCACCACGGGGACCTTGCTGTGCCAGGAATTCTTCTCTGCCTCATTAGGACAGCCGTGGAGATGACCAAGCAGCAGTCTTGACAAACACTTTCAAGTTCATTCTGTGAAGCACTCGGGATTTGGAAAAGGTCCTAATGTACTGAATAGTTACTTGGTCAAAGGTAATTTTACCAATTAGAGTAAAAATAATGTCTTTCAACTCACAAGGGAACACATCTTATTTTCATTTACATCATTGTTAAATAGATTTCTTAATTTCAAGTAGATTATTTTGCAGTCATTCGCATAAGCTACTCCTGCTGTCACTCCACCTACATATAAGAGGTATGTGTACGCCAAATGTAAGCTGAATGGCAATGAGGGGTATTTTAGAGCCTTGGTATTAATATTTCAAATGTTTTTGTTTCGTTGTCCTACTTAATATTTTATTATCAGATTTCTACTCATTATGCGTATGGCCCTATTCCCTATGTGGATTGATGAAGTTATGTTGCAGTAAATTGAAAAAGAGAACTATACATACAGGATGATTTATTGTTAATGTGAAATTCAGCATAAACCTGCAAATGTGCTAGCAGAAATCCCTAGCTATTTCAAAATTCATATTATGAGACAGACAATCAGATGCCCAACAAACAGAACATCTTGTACTCTATTAATCCTGCAATGACAGATCCCTTGCATGCATTTAGCTTTCCAAATAATACAAACATATGTCACCATTTTGTTTTTATTGATTTTGGACTTTCAAAGTACAGCTACAGCACAAGGCATTATGAAGACATTTATTGCAGAGTTTGCTTTGATTTGTTGTAGTCAATTGAAATTGTGTCAAAGTAAAGTCTTTAATATTAAATATGATGAATTCCCTTAAGCCTTAATCCTGCAGCATCATCCAGCTCAAGGTGACTTCTGCCACTGGCGCGGAGGAGCGCTGGGCTGCGGAGGGCTTCCCAGAGCATTGCCCAGCAGCCTACTGGTGCAGGAAATGGTAATTCCCTTCATGTCATATGAAATATTCCCATTCAGAAATATATTAAACTCAGACTACTTCCTTTTCTGCTGTTTCCATTATTTGAAGACTGTTCCAGAATCTTTTTCTTCAATACTTCCCCTCCTCGCCACTTTTTGTTTTTAATCAGTTTTTTGTCAATATATATCCTTTCATTTTGGGGGAAAAAAGAACATTTAGCTTCAAGAGATTTTCTTTAGTGGCAAATGTAAAGACAATAGCCATTGCCATTCTCAGCCTTGAATTTTTTCCCTTGCTTGGAGAATTACATTAGTACATTTGGGTCCCTGCTGGAGCTGGCTGACTGATGCATACTAGCATTGTATTTGCCATTGCTGTAGCCACAGACCCAAGTCTTTCTCTTCCTCAAGCCTCTCTAGAGTTTCCACTTTACGGCAAAATCCTTGTAGTTCTTAAATGCTTGATGTTGAGCTTGGATCTTGTAGTTCTTCTTCTGTGATACTCGATTCCTCCCTTGTGTATTGATCAGGTCTCCTAACCTGATATCATCAGCTAGTGATTTTTCATTAGCACACTCTTACTGGTAGCTTGACTCATGAATAAAGTAAGGAAAAACACTCAAGGCTATTCTTGCAAAATTGTTCTAGGTTCTTGTCTTCACCTTAACTGTCCTGTCCTCTTTTCCTTACATTAGTTTCTCACTCTTAACTAATATTTTCCATACAGCATCAAGTTGACAGAGGTACAAACTGCATTCCCCCCTACTAGCAAAGACTCTGCTCCCTAAGGAGAAGACAGAATTTATATTCTTCTTTTTTTGAGATTTCTGTAAGAAAAGAGGTGGCTTTATCTGCATTGCCAAGATGGAAGGGTGCTGCTCTTTCTTAACTCTCCTATACATCATGGGATGAGGGAACTATTTTCAAGAGGCAACTATTTTCAAAACATAATTGGTTGCTTCAGTTTTCAGCTTGTCATTCAGCTTGGCAAGTGAAACCAGATAAATCAAGTTTGGGTTGGATCCCGGTGGTCTCATGTACTAGCCCAACTGTTTGGTCACAAATGTTAAAGCAAAATAGTCTAATGTTTAAAATGTTCTTTTTTAGCTTAGAAGAAAGTTTCACATAAGTCTGTTCATGTAAAAGTATATTACCGGGACTAGAAAGTCTGGTGGTCTTTCTTTAGACTGAGATAATTTTACTGTTTGGAAACTGTGGGATGGTTGCAAGTTTGGGGGCATTTCTTGCAATCCTGTTGCGCAAAGTCACAGCAACTTTGGGGCTGCTTGGGTGGAACAGGCTGTATGGAGCAGTCCCTGCAGACTGACAGTTTATCAACAAGCAATAAAGGAAACTTTTCAATAAAGGAAGTATTCTACTGCCTAGCTTTGATTTTACGTAGCCTGTAGGGCAGATAGAGAGTAGCGAGGGAAAAAAGGAATTGGAGGTCTTGGCAAGGGAAAAATAGACAATGAAATGAGTTCAAATAACATTTTATCAGCAGAAAATTAACGGAGTTTATCCCTTTAACTCACAAAACGCAGCCAGTGCCACGCTAAATTTCACTGTAGCTTGTATTAGTGAATAAGAAGGTATAAAATGTCGGTCTCTACTTTTAGTAATCACTATGAGAGCTATGTTAAATACCGGAATCATTTCTTTATTGACTTGGGCTGTGGCAATACTCATTAAAGTTCATTTGTGTCCCCTTGGTGACTACAGTGAGTGCAAATCTCTGCTGTCACCCGCAAACATGTATTTAAGTGGGGTGAGGTGAGAATGACAGCGGCTTTTGATACTGATCCCATTCTCCTTGCCCTGGCAGCCTGGTGGCAGGTTTCAATGAGTGTGCTTGGACTGAGGAATGCACTGCTTAACCCTTCATTTCTGGCTAACAAAAGCCAGTTTGATCCGTACAGTGCCAACACAGTTTATATATAACCTTATTGCTCACTGTCATTGGGCTACGTTGAACCTGCACACTCCTTGGGAAGGCGAGAGAGGAAGAGGACCGCTCCTTTTGCCTGCTCCTTTTGAGGAAAAGGACAGCAGGGCACTTTGTGCTTCAGGCTTACGATGATTTTGCAGATGTGCTCTTGCTGCTAACCCCTGCAGAAAGCCGCCCGCGGAGGGGAACAGGCTGCCTTCCTCTCTTGAGGCAGTGGGTGACTCCTGTCATTTCCCTGTGTTGCTCTGCAGCTCCTGCATCACTTTTCCCAGCATCATACTGCAGATCTGTTCCCCTGGGGAAAGGCCTCATGGGGGGCCTCAGGAGGCCTCACCCTCATCTCTGCAGGATGGATGTCCCCTGCTCTGGCATGCTGTGATGGACAGCAATTCATTTTGAAGTGTGGAGTGACAGGGGATGTGGTCTGTCCTGGTGCCCTCGCTAGTTCGCTTTCATGGAGGGCGGGAGTGGGAAGCTGAGACCTGGCCTAGCAGCCGATCTGCTTTCATGTCTGTGGGTGTGAGCCTGTGCAAAGTGCAGGTCTGTTTTTTGGAAATGTTTTTCCCAAGCTGCCCCTGATTGCTGACATGTGTGAGCTAATGAATTTCAGCATGTTCAGAGTTGGCTTCCCACGTGTTGACAGAGGTGAAGGTCATGTGAGCTGTCCCAAACGGCACAAGTCCATTAATCGAGCTAAAAACTTTACCCCTTTTTTCCTTTTGAGATGTTTAATGGCACTTTCAAGCAATATGCACAAGTGGTATTTTGATGATTTCATAGTGGCTTTGGGAATTTCCTAGGATCGTGAAGAGAGATTATTTTTGGCAGGAAACCCTCATTCTCCCTTCCACAAACTCTCTCTCTTTCCCATACCTTTTATACTTAGTGAATCATGCCTTGATCAGACAAAATAGCCATCTGTTGCTGGGTACACCAAGTCCGATTTTATCCATCTGAAAATGAGAGACCCTTTTGAGCAGCACACAGCACACTCTTTTCCAAGAGCTCTCCATGCTTCTACCTAATCAGTGGGTAAAAGACACAAAAATTGGGGGAAAAACCCCTTTATCTTATTTCTTAAAAAGTATTTTTCCAGGTCAGTTGGAAAACTACATGATTTTTGTAATTCCTAATCTCTTTTTCCATCTTTTTCAGAAATGCATAAGGGAGATTACTGAAAGGAGTTTTCCTTAATGCTACCAAAGAGGTTCAAGTTAATAACAACTGTGTGAGCATTTTTATGACAGATTTCAGGGTGGAGTAAGTGACTGAAAAAGTGTCATTATTCACCTGGGACAACTGGTTTCTTTTATCTCAGCATTTGTTGGTTTGCCATTTAATCTAGTCATCCTCAATTTTTCCACAGCTCCAAAGAAAAACAAGTAACTAACCCTCCCCCTAATGCTCTAATGGAAGATATTTAGAAAATCCTGCTGTCTGTTATCATTCCCTTTGACAGAAGAATAAGGATGTTATTATTTTCCAATTACGAATTACCTTCCCGACCTAAACAATGGCTGTAAGTTAATCCATTTTTTTGCACTCAGATCTTAGAGTGTAAGTATTAATGGAAGATCTTTCTGAATTGTTCTGTTGGGATGTTGAAACTGTCATAATTTGAAGACAATGTTGAAAGATGTCAGTAAAAAGCTGGATTTCTTATTTTGATTATTGGAAACGACATCAAAGTTGAAATCAAAGGCACACCAATAGGAAGTAAAGTGAAAATAGAAATGAAAATTTGTGATGGATCACTTGAAAAGGCCAACATTGTTTTCACCTCCCTAGCTGGAGGGACAGGACTGCAAGATGCTCAGCAGGTATAAAGTATCCAGGTTGGTTTAGTGTGAGCATCAGAAATATTTCTGCTGTCTAAAGTGTCAGCAATCACAGAGAAAATCATCTGGCAATTCAGTACTGCCTGATATATAAAGAGGATAGTAGTGGGTTTTTTTTTAAAACCCATCTTCTAATTTACTAACAGGGGTGAGAGCAGTAAAGGGAGTGGATCTATTCAAGTAAGAACAGCTGGAGGAATATCACCTAAATTAAGTAATCAGACAGGGAAAGGCTTTTGTGGTGTGTTAGATAAGAGCAATTCTAACACAGAAGAGCAGGCAACACAGAGTTTCGCAGGGTGTGTGTTATGGGGTAGTGGCTTGACCTTTCCCGGCTGGCAGACGCCCCCCCAGCCGCTTCCTCACTCCCCCTCCTCGACAGGACAGGAGAAGGAAATAAGATGATAAAGACAGGGAGATTGCTTATCAGTTACTGTCATGGGCAAAACAGACTTGACTTGGGGCACGTTAGTTTATTGCTAATTAAAAATAGATTTGGATGGTGAGAAATGCAGATGAAAACTAGAGCAGCTTCCTCCCACCCCACGCTTCTTCCCAGGCTTGACTTCTTCACTCCTTTACTCCTGGCCTTGAGTGGTGCAGAGGGTGGGGATGGGAGGTTGTGGTCCATCTGTAACAGCTCCTCTCTGCTGCTCCTTCCTCCTCACACGCTCCCCTGCTCCAGCCTGGGCCCTCCATGGCTGCAGTTCCTGGCAGGAAAACCAGCTCCCCCGGGGTCCCTCCATGGCCGCAGGGGAGGCCCTGCTCCGGGGCTGGGCCGCCTCCTC
>NW_010510100.1:36169-51383 GCF_000687285.1 Phaethon lepturus
CAGCTGCGCCGTGCAGTGGGGCGGCTGGACCCGGCCGGAACCGGCTGGAACCGGCCGTGTCCGGCACGGGGGAAGCGCCTCAGCTCTCCTCAGAGGGGCCCTGCAGCCCCGCTGCTGGCTCTGGCGCGGGCACCCAGCACAGGTAGGTAGGTAGGTACACCTTGATTTACTTGATTATTCAAGTGTAGTGGTTGTTACACAAGCTCAGTGTGATGTACCCAGGTGGTACCTCACAGGCATTTCCCTAGAGCCTTCCATTTTCAAGCACTGTGCCCTGTAATTGTCATCGGTTTGGCTATTTACCTGCTTTGTGTGTTCAGCTCCACAGATACGCAAGTGTGTGTGAGATGTTGCTTAAAATCTGGCTGCACCTTTTTTTTGGAGAATGGGGGTAAAAAAATAAGGTCTGTGGTACTGGTGGGATTCATTCTACCCATCTTTACCTGTTTTAACACACAGAAGGAGCCTCCCAGTCTCTCTGGGTTCTGTGGAGAGGGACAGGCCCTTCTGAGGTACAGTTTGTCTGACCCTTTTCAGATATCGTCTTTAGGACAAAATGAATCCCATCCTCAGTGCTTTAACTGCTGCGAGGTCAGTCTATGATGGACTGATCCACTGCTTTTTCATGGAAAGCAGTTTTTTGAAAGTGATGTGGTTTTTTGCAGGGGAGAGGGAGTATATCAACACTGCTGAATTTCTTACCTTTTTTGCAGAAATATGTAATTTCATATTTATTAAAATACATGTATTTCCTTACTGGGCATCAGATTTTGACAAAGCAAAATGTTACTACTGATTTTAGTGATGCTTATTGGAAAATATTGAGGGGCAAAAAGGGAAAACCTCACAAAAAGAGGCTAATTTTAAATACTCCGAAAAAGAAACAACTTTGAAAAGTCACTTTTTATGAAACCTAAATTTTCGTTACATGAATTATGACATGACTACCAGTCTGATGCTCTTTTGATTCCCTTGTGGATGAGGATCTCATGCTCAGAGGACAGTTAGATGGGTAAGGTGGAGTGTAACAGAAAACTGTTGGAGGCTCTTGGTGAAACCCCAGCAGGGCAGGGTCCCTCAACTTTGCAGCTTTCCTTCTCCTCACTTGCCATCTTCTTTATAATTGTTTACGAATGCAGAGGCGTGAGAAGTGCAGATGAGCCTCGCTTGGTATGTTGTGTTGATCATCTTCAAAGTGGTGCTTGATTGTGATAGAACAGAAAAGCAAGGTACACATTAAAAAAAAGAAACCACCAACTACTCTGATTATCTGTAAATGAACAGAATGCAACAATGGCTTAGATGCATCAGGAGTGTGTTTTAGAGGAGCTGTCCAGTGATGGAGCCACATGGCTCACCGCTCAAGTCAGGCAGCTGAAGCCTGAGGAAGCCCCTTGTAACAATTAGCACAGGAATATCTGCATGGAATATACATATGGGTTTGTTATCCTCTAGATCTTCTCTTCACTGTGTTGCATGAGCCAGCCTTTTTTTAGAGATGTTAAACTTTTAAAGATGTTTAATTTGTTCATGCCAATGTCATGGCAACAGGTACTGTTGTGGTTTAATCCCAGCTGGCAAATAAGCTCCACACAGCTACTTGCTCACTCCTATCCAATGGAATGGGGGAGAGGATTGGAAGAGAAGATAACCAATGGACTGAGATGAAAACAGTTTAACAGGTAAAGCAAAAGCTGCACATGCAAGCGAAACAAAACAAGGAATTCATTCACCATTCCTCATCAGCAGGCAGGTGTTCAGCCATCCCCAGGAAAGCAGGGCTCTATTGTATGTAACCGTTACTAGGGAATACAAACGCCATCACTCCAAACATCCCCCTGCCCCTCCACTTCCTCCTTCTTCTCCCAGTTTCATATGCTGAGCATGACATCATACAGTCTGACATACCCCTTTGGTCAGTTGGGGCCAGCTGTCCCGGCTGTGCCCCCTCACAACTTCTTGTGTCCCCCCAGCCTCCTCGCTGGTGGGGTGGAGTGAGGAGCAGAAAAGGCCTTGACACTGTGTAAGCACTGCTCAGCCATAACAAAAACATCCCTGTATTATCAGTGCTGTTTTCAGCACAAATCTGAGACATCTCCCCATACTACTAGCTGCTGTGAAGAAAATTAACTCAACCTCAGCCAAAACCAGCACAGGTACAAACCTGCATGTTTACTAGACTTGCACTAGGAGTCCAAGTGTTTGCACAAATATAACTCAAAGGGTTGAGCATGCCTCTGCTCCTGCACAGCTCTCAGTATTATAGCAAGTCTGTTGTTTTCAATGGGAGAAGAGTAATTCAATTTTACCGTTTGAGAGTTGGGTACTTCCTTTTCTACTCCTTGAATCTAAATTACCTCTGTTTGAAAGATGCAGGTGCTGTTCCACTGACACATGTGGAAGGGCAGTGGAAGATAGCCTGTTGTGACATTTAGATTTCCTCTTTGACGTTGCAAGCTTTCAGAGTATTTATGCATGGCATTCTAATCCCCTGGGGAAGCATTCAGATTTACAACTTTAAACCACCGCTCATCCAAATTTTGGCATTCAGTCAAACAGAAATTTGTCATAGTTTATAATGCTTGTTAACGAGGAACATAAAAAATTAATGCTCATTAGGGTGCTTATTAATATGCATGGTAGTCTCAGTTTTGACTTAATTAAGTGAAGCACCACTTCATAGTGGTATTGTGTCACTGCAGTAAAGAAAAGTTCAAAACCATGCTACAGTAACAGGATGGAGCAATGCTCCCTTTGGACAGCATTACCCCATATTTTGTTGTGGGGCACCACTCATCTGCCGCTCTCTAGCTTCCTGACAGCTAACAAGAGCAGCTGCTGTAAAGCTACTGTTGATATTTGTTATTCAGTGTTGTTGCTACTTGCTTTCCTCAGAGTTTTCTCAATACAGGCACGACGCAGAAGTAGTTACTGGATAGGTTTGTTGGTGTATGTGCCTGCCCTTACATAACTTTGATAAAGATTATTTCTGGGGAGGCCACGGGGGTTTCTCTTCTTTACAGAGGTCTTACAGGTCCCTGAAATCCATAACACAGGTTTAAATTAGCATTGTCAAAAGTATAGTTGTGAATATTGATCTGACTGGCACAAGTAAGGAAATGCGCACTAAGCAGCTGCCGGTAGCCCTACATGACTGCTGCTTTCCCGAGCTCAGCTGGGTATCGCAGTTTGAAACAGCCTGTGTGAAGTCCACTGGGCTCTTGCTCAGTTCTGCTGCCTGACTGGAGTGGGGTCAACACATCTAAATGAAGTTCAGAGCATGGCAGGACTTCTGCTTCCTTGGAGTATTAATTAATTAAACAACTGCCATTAATGCCTTACCACTCAAGCCATGGGAAATTCAAGAGTAATTAAAAAAAAAATAAAAAATATCCACTTGAGGATGTGAACCTGTCAAGAAGGTTTAGCACTCAGCACACCAGCCGGGAGGTCTATGTTCCATGTCCCCTTCTCTGCCTGTCTACCCACCCACCCTGTGGCCTCTCTCCTGCCATGGAATCACCTGGCGAAGAAATGGCTATGGCTCTTGCCCAGCTGTCCTGGAGCAGGCATTGCTGCCCAGCACAGGCTACCCTGCTACAGCAGGACAGGGAGGGCTGAGAGGAGGCAGGGTGTGAGCTGGAAAGATAAGGAATGGATAAAATTGGTACTGAGGCAGAACTGAGACTGACACTTGTGCGCAAAGGACCAATTTGGATTTAGAGATCCAGAGTTAATGGGGCAAGGGCAGGGCAGAGCTCTGGAGTGGCAGAGCACACCCCATCAGACCACAGTCCAGAGCAGGTTCCCCATTCCTCTAAGAAACACCTAGTCTGGTGACAACTGCTGCGTAGACAAGCTCTGATTCTTCTTCTTCCCCTATTCAGCTTTGTTGCCTCACATTCCTTAATATGAATTTAATAAAAATGCAGTACAACATGGGAAATGTAAATAGCAAAGCTCATTTAACCTTCCACTTAACTTCATCTGCATATGTGCCATAGCCTCGATCTCTACTTTTCACATGCTTCAGAGTTTAGACTGTTGGTGAGGGAGAGCGGGTATGTCTGTGTGAACAGGGCACCAGTTCATACAGAATACTTTGGGCATCATCTGTTGATACAGTTCTTACTGGTTTCAGTGGGACTCATAAAAGATAACTAAATCAAACTTGATGGGTCTTCATGGGAAAGGTTCAATGTCTTCAACTATTGCTGTAGCATTTAATTGCAAGAACCTCTTGGTATTTTGAGCTTCTAAGTGCAGAAATTTGAATGCAAAATTAACAACTTGTATTGACCTCTTCTTCGTTTTGCCCTTTAGGGGACTGATTCTTTACAGCCTGATGCACCAGGCAGTTCTGAGTGAGTGTGAAATGCCACCTTGCTCCAGCAGAGAGAAGACTTTTTCTTGGAAGTGTTCCATACTTGTTTTGCACTCAGGTTGTTTGTTAAGGAATTCCTACTGACATCTAAGGAACTATTTCTAACTTATGCTCATACTAAATCAGATCAAGAAGAAGAGAGCTTTCCAAACCCCATAGAGTCCCAGTGTCATACTGCTGGGGAAAGGGTAAGATGTGATAGTGGATATTTAGATGGACTGGATTCAAACCCCAACTTCCCTTGCGGGACTGCTTAAGTTCCTGAGTGTGTCTGGTGGCTGAAGGGCCACACACAAACAGAGACAGGTCGCCTACTTGAGCATTAGAGCATAACATTATAGCATGAGATTGTGCTCTACCAAATAGAGGGGAAAAACCCACACAAACAAGATATGCCTCAAACCTGAATGCCAGCGGTCAGTTAGTGAGCGTGGGTGACCACAGACCTAATTGCTTTCCCATGACGCCCTGGATTATTCTTTGACATTGCTTCACTGCCTTTGTAATTTGATTCAAAGGCAAAAGGTGCTTTTTATACCAGCCCACTTTAGGTGATAAACAGGCTAAGCAAGGAGCAGAGACTGTCTCTGCATTTTCAAAGCACATCAGCACAAAGTTATTTAGCACAGGGGATTGTGTGATTTTGATTCACTGAGAGAGCTCATGAGGTTCTCAAGCTCTGATTCCACCAGTGTGGTGCACTGGCCCATTTTTTTTAATAGTTAGGACTATAATAAAACAACTTGCATGCAGGCACACTAACTAATTCAGGCTTTGACATTGGGATATTCTCCTCCTTTATTCATCCAGGTACTTTCACTTGCTTCTAAATTCCCTTTCATTGCGTTTCAGGAAGGGATTAAACAACACTGGCATTAAAGGTGCTGGTGGAAATTACATGCTTCTGCAGAATCTGTGGAAAGGCTGGCTAGAAAACACAGCTTAAAATGGCCCTGCAACCCCAGGGGAACAAAAGGTAGAATTTGATCTTTCAAACAGAGGTGATCAAATACGCCCCACTATCTGGCCAACTGCAAAGCCAACAAACCACACAGCTCAGGTGAAAATGTTATAAAGGATAGATTACAATTTCAACACAGTGCACACATCCTATTAAGTTTTGGAATACATGTGATCTGTAGAATGCAGTGCTTTTTATTTTTACTGTCTGTCCTTTAAAATAAAATCAGTTGATTTCAAAGGAAGAACATGGTGGGGTTGGGGGAGGAATCAGTGTCAGGTGGCCTGAATACTTCCAAGCAGGAATAGTATTCCTGCAAAAAGAGCAAGTAGATATGAGGTGGATAAAGAGTCAGTGTTTTTTCCATGTGTTGACCATGATGAGCATGGATCCTTTCAGTATGACACACCTCACCTTCTGTCCGTTAGCAAGTTGTAAATTGTGAATCTGCCTGGAAAATCCTGCAATTCCACTCCTTGAAAATTTGATTACTTTATTAGAACAGACACAGAACAAACATCTCTTGACATTCTGTATGCAACTTTTTTTTCCTTGTTTTTCCATTTCAAAGTGACTAAAGGAAAGAGGAATGCAAAGAACTCTTTGTAGGACTGTAGAACAACTCTTGCCTGTGTCTCGCTGCACCACCTGTGAAGTGTGTGGCCATTCCCCTCTGCTGGGTCTCCACTCTCCTAGTTCAACAGGTTTGTGCCCCATTGACCAGCTCTCTAATGAGGGATCCCAAAGGAGAAGAGAGGCCATAGAGCTGTATAGCAGCTCTGCAGCTGATGTTTCCAGCTAATCACCAGGATGCTCCTGGAAACTTAGTGTTTTTAACAGCATGGGATTCAGTCCTTCACAAGGGATGCTGTGCCTACATGAACACCCACAGGTGTGCTACAGGGTTCAGTGCATAGGGACTCATATATTAATGGGAAAAAGTTGAGGCATCTAAGAAGCAAGAACTGGAAACTTGGATATTTTTCCAGTTTCCTGAAAAGACTCCTACCCTCAAACCCATATGACCTTAGTGGTATAGGGTTGAGCAAATAACTATACTTCTTGACCAGTTTTTCCAAATTCATGTAGTCTAGGCAGGTCAGAGAAGCAGTAAAATTTTCACCTCTTTGTTTCCATTGGATCAGTTTTTGTCAGAAGAAATTGTCTTTAAATAGGTGTTTGTGATCATTTCCATTCTGACCTCTAGTTCTGACACCTCAGTGTCCCCCGCTAAGGTAACAGGGCATCCCCTTTCAGGAACTACATATATTGGGCACATACATAAGGAATTGCATGTCAGTGAGTTGACACAATTTATGCAGGCAGTTGTTTATCTCGAGATTTGCAGTTTACTGAAGAAACTGAAAGTGCTGTTTTGCATGACTTTCACAGCTCTCCAGGTTCAGATGGAAGATATGTGTCCATTACCACCTCCTCCCAATCCACTCCTGTGCAAAAGTGCTAAGAGCAGACATCTGAGTTCTTTGTTTTTCTGCCAATATAAGGAAACTCTTATTAGTTTTTCTCCCAGTGAAGGCATATGCAGGAGCTTTGCATGCAAACAGCAATTACTGGCAAGATAAAGGACTTTAGTTTGGTATTGATTTTAAGTCAGGGAATTTTCTCCGGCTGACTACTTGTAGAGTTTCCTGAATACAATAATATATAAGGAATGGCATCAACTCTTGACATCTGATGCTGTCAGAATTCCCTTTCAGCCCCTTTTCGTTAAATGTGATCCCTCTAACAGGGTTTTTCTTTCACTAAGAAAGCAAAGACATAGTCGTAAGGAGTATGGAAGTAGCAAAAGGAAGGAGACTTGCATTTTCTTGAAACCATTATCACCTGCTTGCAGTATCAAATTGAAGAAGTCTGGCTTTTTAGAGTCCTGAACCATGAAAATAATTCTCAATATACTCCTGAATACTAGTCTGTAAATGTTTGTGTCTGTATGTTTCCCTGTTTGTTTTTAGGTCTTTTTAAAATACTGGTTTATATTAGTCCTTTGTCTGCCTTCAGGGATCCTTTACTCAGTGGAGCTTGTCCAAATGTCTCCTACAGGTTTTCCAATTTCTGTCTCCATTTCCATTAGCACTTTTGGATGAGTGTCACCTGGACTTGGTGCCTTGTCAATTGGAAGGATCTCTGACCTTTTAATAACCATTTTGAACTGTTGGCTGCACTGGAGATATGCTGAGCAGGGGAGTCAGTTGATACTCACTTTACATCCACCTGCCTCTTTTATTTAGGGAAGCAGGTATTGATACAGCCCCTGGGAAATTCAGGGAAAGGAAATACTTCTGATGCAGTTAACAGACAATTTGATGTCAGTACTGATGTATACAGATGTAGCCAAAAGAGGAGATGTGTGGATTAATTAATTAGAAAATGGTTGCTACTTGTGACTACCCGAGGGTATCCCTATGTGCTTAGCATATAGAAATATCAATTCAGAGGAGCTATGTTTCCTTATTAGTAAACCAATACTTTTGGCACTAGAATTCTGTCATTGGTGAAACCTGTCTGAAGAGATCAGCAAGTTGAATGACACGATACAGCATCTCTCCTGAGAATGACCAGCAGGGACAGATAAGCAATTTATTCTCTGCTCAGCACTTGCAGGCTGATGGGTTGCTGCCCAATTTCTAAAGCCATTGCTGTTAAAAAGCCAACACTTGCCAACAATTATTATATAATGCCCTCTAAACTACATCATGTCTTTCTCTTTCCATGTGTCTGCCTACATTAGCACATGGATGCATTCCTTTCCTACTGACGTGCTGCCTAAATGTAAAGTGCAGCCTCATTTTGTCGGTTTTCTAAGTGTTGATGGAGTATGCCAGGTGGTGATTACCATTTTTAAGATACAGCCTTAGTAATAGGCGGAACTGTTTTGTCATACTTAGCAAAAGCTGCCTTTAAAAACTTTTCGTCTGTATAAAGCATTACAGTTCTTGATCTGTCTCACCCTTGACATTCCACAACTGTTGCCTAGTGAGGGCAAGGTAATTTCTAAAAATGCTAAATTGAGATAAAGGCCACAGAGTTTCAGTGCTGACCTACTAACATGTGTTTACTTAAAAAAAAGGAGAAAAATAAGAAGCATTTTGTAAAAATTCCTCTTCACTAGTGTTCTACCTTGAAATGTTTATCTTAAGTTAGCTAACCTGCGTTACCACACTTATCTAACACAGATGAACCAAGAAAAGCTAAAAAGCTGTCAGATGACATCTGATCATTCAAAATTGCAAATTACCCATCAAGTTAGAGCCTCTCAACTGTATTCCTCACATGGAGGATCAGGTGGAGGTCCACCCTGTCTTTACACTCCAGTAGCCTTTCTGCTGTGAAGCTTTGGTGAAACTAATGAGCGACATACAGATAACTGGATGGGCTGGGTTGATCCTCACATTCATTTCAGTGTAAGTGTTTTTATGCATCTGTGTGTGATTTGTGATAGCATGAAATATGGAGAATTGTTAGATTCTCTTTCTGTTACCTTGCAGGGAAGTTTATTCTTTGTGTTTTCCTTTGTCTCCCCTTTCCCATGAGAGTATTAAGCTTTGCATTTTAGCCTTACACAGAGCCACTTACTTCCCCCTGAGGTTTTCTTGGTGTCTTCTGTGTCCTTTGTTAAGAAAAGAGATGTGCCACAACACAAGATTGATAAGAGCCATTATCACTTGTCCTACTTTGAGATGCACTAAAAGGCTTAGGAAAACACGGATTTTTTGGGGGCTTGTGGGAGTCCCCAGGCAGTCACTTAGGAGAAAGACTGTTTTTCTGCATAACCTGTCTGAAATACATCATGTTAAAAAGCATTTGGGGCTCTTGGTGCAAAGAACACTTGTGTGGATTTCTTGTTGGATTTCTCAGCTGAAAAGGGATTGGAGTAAGCGCACTAGAACAGAAGACCCCAGCAAGAAGCTTCTTTTTCATTAAAAGCTGTTTTAAAATATATTTTCAACCTCTCTATTTCTAATAAGTCTTATCTGATGTCAGTGTGGCTTCCAGTTTATGTAGAACGTGGATCTATCATCCACAGCAAGGGATTATATCTCTCCAGATAGCAAGTATCTGGTGCAGTGTGGCTCTGCTTTTTGTTTGGGCAACCATGTTGATACTTGTAGGAATTGTGGGTGAATGGGAGAGAGGTGCAGGTTATTTCTGTGCTCCTTTCCAGTGGGCTGGCATCCTTGCTTGTGCAGATTATGTGCCTCGAGAGGCTTTTCTAACCTTACTGTTGAAAGGATAGGTATTAAGGCAGATTTTTGCCTGCAGTGGAACAGTGAGTTCAGGAGTCGGTGAGAAATCACAGATCAGACATTCCCATACAGTTTTGTTGAAATGTCTCTCTTTGCGCTTGAACTGGGTTTACTCCACATGGTTCCCTTGAAAGGTTATTCCTGGCTGATGGCAGAGTACTCAAGCAAGGAGCCTGGTCCATGTTACGTATGTGGGGCAGGAGTGGTGGATGGTCAGTTGGTAGTATGGAGTTATTCACAGTTGGAATTTGACATTAGCCTCAGGTTTGTTGTGGTTGTATTTTACAAAGCCAATAGACATAACCACAGAGCACCTTTATCCTATGGCAGCTCTGCATAAAGGAAGAGGTAAAATACTATTGAGCAGATGAGCAAAGGGAGCTTTTATCAATGAATTAAGTTCAGAACAGTAATTGAGATTTTCAAGGCATGCAGGAGGTTTACCTTTCATTCATTTTGATGGAACATGTGTATCTAAATCCTCTTGAGTAGCTCAGCCTCATTTCTGCAACCCATGTGCTCCCGCAGCTCCCACTGACTTGAAAGAAAGATCATCTGTGCAAGAAGATGGGGGTGGCTCTAGGTTAGTCTCAAAGAAACTGGGAAACTATGCTGTACAGCACAGAACATCTTTTAAATTACAGTAAATAATAGATGATTTTTATGATAGAATGGCCATCTAGGCATAGAGAAAAGGAAGCTCAGTGTGTATTTTGAACAAAAAGAAACTGTGTTCTGTTTCCTTCTCCCCCCTGCCCCATTTTATGGTGCTCAGATTCTAAAGAAGAGAAGAAATTCTTTTAAAGCAATGCTCTTATTCTCCTAAATTGATCATTTACTCTGAGTCTTCCACAGGATTCAGTATTGCTCATGTATTTTAACAAGACTTTTTAAAATATCATTATTCAGGTAATAAATATATGCTAATTATTGTCTCAGGGAGTATATTTTGATTTGTAATGTCTATTGATTATTTGTTTTGGAAAAAACATCTCAAAAAGATTTCACACTATTTGTCTTGGACAACCTCTAGTTTTAGAGAACTAGTTTTAATATTCATAACTGAAAACAAACATCATCTATATTAAAACCCAGCTGAAGCATATGTGTCTAATTAAACAGCAAAGTGAGCTTTGGCATGTGTCTGCAGCTGAAGCTATTTCTTAGGGAGACTTATACTCTGAATTTATCTTTATTAAGACCTTGTCCAAATGAGAAATATATGCTGCCTGCTTGGTATCTGCCACTTGGAAATAAATCACTTCAGGACTGATTTGCTAACAGCTTTTTTCACTCGGTGTCCTGCCACCCAGGAGGACATGCTGGAGTTCTTCACAGAAGCACACAAATAAGTTGAGCTGCTGAGAGAAGACAGCTAACAACAGCGTGACAGAGCACTGTGTGTTCACTGTCACAGATTTCATCATGACTGCCACGATTTAAAACTTGTGGAAGTGCACACATTACTAGAATTTTGCATTGGGTCTACTGGCAACCTCGTTTCGAGCTTGTTCTCCTTGAGCACAGAGCTGGAGTATGGATGTGCATAGCTCCGTTTCCTACTTTCCTGTTTCCTAAATTATAAAATAGCATATGCAGAGGAGCCCAGTTTTGCAATATTAGTTGTGATAAACCACTATGCTATAAAGAAGGCAAACCTGGAACATGGATTGCTTGCGAATTTTTGGGGCAGCTTAAACAAAAGGCTTTGCACTATGAAGCTACTCAAGGCAGAGACTGTAGTAAATGGGATGAAGTAAAATCCCAAATATTAATGCTTCCAAAGAGCTGCTAAACTCAGAATAATTTTTATTGCTGTGGCAATCTATTCTACATGCAGAAAGGCAGACACAGAAAGATGCAGCTGCGGTGTGAGTAACTTGGTAAGGGAAACGGCTAGCGCAGCAGTGCCAGGCGCAGCGCTGGGCAACAGGAGAGAGCAGCCAGCTGTTCCTCGTCCGGTCCGGCACAGATCCACCCTCTCTGGCAGTTCTAGCCAGGGGCTGCACTGGGACCTAAAGCAGTCTCTGTAAGTTTCACAGTGTCTTCCACCTAACACCTATGAGGATTTTTTGTTTTCCTTTGAGAGGGAGCAGTATGACTGTACTGCTGTGTTAGTATAAATATAGTCCAAGCGCTTTGAAAGAAAAGAAGGACCCATTGCCAAAGACCTCACAACTCTTACCGGCATTGACAGAAGCGAGCGGTTAAAATTAGCACGTGCTAGAAGTGCTCTGTGGAACTGGGATGGTATTATGGAACTGGGATGATAGAAGTCCTATGTTTAAACTCCAGTACTTGAGTACGTTTTTGGCTGACTCTGGGTCTAAAAAGGGTTTCATGGAAGTGATTCTGAAAGTTGATAGAATGTAATAGTTTGAGATACCTTTGAAATTTTTGAACTGTATAGTACTAGTTAATAGAAAAATATTCTTGCTCTACAACATTGGTTTTAAAAAGCCTATTATGTTTTATAAGATTCCTCAGAGGTTTTCCATAATGGTATTTAAACTGGTGTATACTGTAGTGCTTGATGGGCCTGTGCTACAGCCTGACTTTCATGTTAGTACCAGCCCTGCATTAGTGACATTGTATTTCGGAGAAGCCAGAATTACACTAAAGTGCAGCAATTTTTTCTTATATACAAACAGAACTTCAGAAATCACCTCTTCAACCTGAAAAGCCCCAGGAGCCTGATCTTGGAGTAAATCAAATAGAATACTTTTGCATTTTTGTCTTCTACCTGGTATACAGAGCTGATCTAAAAAAGCTCTCTGGTGTTTTTGAGGGCAGCCATGTTGTTTAACTGTGTAATAACTGAAGCTGAAAATTTTGTGTCGTCCAAAATGTGCAGGTACTTTGAGTGAGATGTAGCTAAAAGCCTTTGTGAAAGAATCCAAGTTGTACACATTAGCTTCTTTCTGAGTTACAGTCATGGCAGGTGATTTCCAGGTGTAGGAGTCCAGTAACAAGCTCTACTGACATTACCTGGAAAAGAACAACTTCTGCCCATGTTTCATGTTAATCCAAAAACAACAGGGGAAAAAATGCAAGTTTGCAAAATATTTTTTACAGCCACTTTTAAGACATGAAGAAAACCATCTAAAATTTGTTTTTCAGAAAAAAGCTTTTATGTCTTGGATAATCAATTCTGTGATTTGCATCTCTTTCATTTAAATATATGGAGAAATTTCTAGCTAAAGGAGGCTGATTAGTAGCACTATAATTTTAAAACTGAGAGGCATTTGACTTTTAAGTGCATAATCAAATTAACAGTCTATGAGCAAGGGCATGACAGGTGAAGATGAAGACTGAAATAACCTTTTGTACGTGCTTGGTTCCTATTTCTTCACTGGGGTATTGACTAGAGTGTATTAGTAGCTGTGCAAGTCATGTTTCTTGGAGGGAGCACCGCATTTCTACTCAAGGCAGCTGGTGAAAACTGATCTGATTTGACCAGGAATGGAATAAGTAGAATTTTTTTTTTTACTACATGTTTGCTTAAGAGCAATGTCGATATTGAAATGGTATTTCCAGATTGTGGTTGAATCTAGAGAGTTGTAACAAATGAACAGTGATGGGCAATTGTCTACAGCGTGTTTATGGGAAAGCATATGTGTTTCTTTCTAATTTCATTAAGTATTGGTTCCTGTAATAGATGCCTCCCTTAAAGACAGCAGCAAAATCAATAATAATGATTGTTACAATGGATTGTGGGTGTGTATGTCTTTTCCTAATTTTTTCCCCTTCTCATTTTCCTTTGCTTATTTGCATGTACCAGAGGCTTCCTTGCAGCCAGGCCACTGCCTCTGGGGAGAGGCCTGATGTATTTCCAATTTGGCAGAGTTTTCTATCAGATTGTCCCTCCGGTCTTTATTGCTGCACACGAGCTATGTGCCATCTCTATGGCTGTTTCCTCAGAGCTGCCTTTCTCTGAAAAGCCATTTACAAAGAACGGCTGACATTTCGCACAAAGATCTGGAAGCAGTTCTGGCAAGTGGCTGTTTTACCGAAGAATCTGATGGCTTTTTCCTGGTTAATTCTCTTCTAACTGCTCTTAATTACACAGAACACCCCTTCAATCTATTTCACTCAAGCTTTTTAATCTCCTGAAGCACAGACCTGCCGATCCTCTGTTGGTGCCAGGGTCCCATGGCTGAGCTGTGCTGCTGGGCTCTGCCCAGGGCTCTGCCCAGGGCTGTGCCAGGGCCATGCGGGGGCTGCAGAAGGCACTGTGACACAGCTGCTGTTGAGGGCGAAGCACTCTGTCACTGTCCCTGCTACACTAGCAAGCCGGATTAGTGGCTAAAAGAAGATAATTCTTTTGCAAACTCACTTCCAAAGAGAGAAGTGGCTGTTGCTCTTGCATAGTGCGAAAGCATGGCTGATGTGGGTTAGCAGTGGCCACGTAATTGGCACGGCAAAAACCAACAGGGAGCTGAACGCTCCAAGAGCTTGTGGAAACTCTGCAGCTCTCAACATCTCCACAGAAAGGGCTTCCTGGGGTCAGTGCACTGATAAGTGTCTATGGCTCTTCAGGGCCTCGTGCTCTTACCCAGCAACAGCACATGACATAGCATGGCTCTGGAGAGATGCCTTACAGACATTTTTTCTGATGACTCAGAAACTTGTGGCTTAAATCAATCTGAAGGTTTTCCAAGGGTACAGTTATGCGAACTGCTCAGACTCTTCCCAAAATGGCTCCAGCCCTCCTTCTCCCACCAGCCATTTCCAGTGCTACTAAACTAACCTTACCTAAACTTGCTCAGTCTTCAGCTGAATCGGTGGACTAAATGGGACATCAGTGACATAGCGGGGGAGATGGGATGTGCATGTAGGGATAGATGGAACGAAGATGGCGTCCATTCCTTCTGGCTACAGCTGTCTCAGCTTGAGAAACCACATCCCAAACTCCTAAAAGCAACTATTGTCAGCTTAGGACTGCTCCACTCACTCCTTGGCCAATCCCAACAAACCTTTTATATTGAAGCAGTTTTCTGGCTTCTTTGTTCTGCCTGAATTGATGATAATTAGGTATCAGCATATATATTGTGCCATACTGTATGGTTTGGGTAATTCCTGTATGGATTTAATTAATTAAGCTAAGTGCAAATGTGTAAATTCTGTATTTGTAAAAGTAAAGTGCTGGATTCCATTTTTGGAAAGGTTTTATTCTCTGAAACTGTTAATATATTTCCACTGCTATCACACTTTAAATGAACTCATGAGTTAAGAACAGTGACAGAGAATAAAATATCATACAGCTGGTAGGAGTGAGATAAATGAAAGGATATACGTAAAAAATAAATGGATTCAGTCCCTGTGTGTACAGAAGAACCAGTCCTTGATGATGAAAGGCTATTAGCTAGCTTAGTGTAATTAACTGTTTTAGTGCTGCTTCAGGAAGAGGGGTTTGCAGTTCTTCCTTTGAAGTCAAGTGCTGCAAGCAAGTGCAGAGTGCAGTAACAGCTCTTCTGCACTGAGAAACTACTTAGGAGGTGCACAGAGGAAGAACATGGGGAAATCTGGGACAGAAGGGGCATTTCAATCTTTTAATTTTTATGTCCTCTCCTGCCCCCCCCCCCCCCCCCCAACAAAAAACAA
>NW_010510100.1:51414-52328 GCF_000687285.1 Phaethon lepturus
GAAAAAAGGAAATCTGCAGTCAGTTGAAAGAAATTGCCAGTGAAACAGAGAATTTGAAACTGAATTTGAGGCTCTGAACATCATCTTGTGATAATCTCCAGGCCAGTGGGAAGGTCCCTCTGTGTGTGTCATCCCAGGGTCAGGCAGTAAACATCCAATATAAGGAGCACATTTCATCCAGAATTGAAGGCAGAGAAAAGACAAGGCTAGCTCATGACTCTCATCCATGTGATTCATGGTATGTGCTGAGTTTGTGAAATCTGCTTATTGAGGTCAAAGCAGGGATGTTAGAAAGTCTGTGAGTTGATGCCATGGTGTGTCATGCAGCCTCTTTCCTTTCTCCCTCTGTCCTGTTGGTCACAACTGAAGTAGGAGAGACAGACATGACGGGAGGTGCTATGGCAGCTTTACACCATGTACAGTGCCCTTGTCCAGGCAGAATCCTGTTCTTTTGCTCTTCTGGCAGTACAAACTGGCTAAAAAAGGTGAAAGAATGCCCCATCTTGCTTCAGTGGCTGGGTGTATCTGCACCTAGTGATAACAAGATTTGCAATTCAAGAAAACAGCTGTTTTTACTGATGAATCAACACTGGTTTTCACTTAAGAAAATGAAGCATATGGGATGACAATGTTTGCCTGCATGCCTGCTTCTTATCTATGACAAAAGCTGTGATACATATAGGTTCTATGAACTTCTTGCGACAGCGGGATAGTATTTCAGAGATAAGTAAGATCCTACAAGCTCTGTGAGCATAGGAGTAAACAAGTTGCTGCCCCAACATGGGGAAACTCTTCTGCTGGGCCCACTCCTAGCTGGCTGGCTCAGGTGGCACCCAGCCAGGTCAGGAGCAGCCAGCCCACTTGAGCCCAGTCTTTGAAGCAGTCCTGCCATGCCTTCTGCTGCAGCTGCTGCT
>NW_010510100.1:52359-53615 GCF_000687285.1 Phaethon lepturus
TCCTGCTGCCTCCCTGGTCCTGGGACTAGGGCTCATAGGCTGCACAGCCCAATCAGCTCACCCACCCAGTTGAAATGTAAACATATAACAATGAGCAAACAGTTTAAACAAAAAATAAATTAAAAATTTCAAAGTTAGGCTAGTGATCTTGCGATGCAGGCTGGGACACAGCCATGAGAGTAGGATGGCCCCTTCCAGCAGCCTTGCAGGCTTAATCTGAGTTTCCTGTGAAATTGCACCCTAAAATACATTATCTAGTGGCTAAAATGATGCATTGAGGCAATGAGGTGTTGTTTATAATCCTTTTTCTGAGGGTCCACATAAGATCTGTTCTGTGGCAACGGTAGTGTGGGAGGTTCCCTTCCTCTGCTGGTCACCATTTGCTGTCTCTGTGCTGCTGTTTGCTGGTGTCTTTGTTATGTGAAGAGAATGGAACTGGGGACTGTAATGACTTGAGCGAAAATGAACGTCTTCTAAATAACATTGTTGTGGTTTTTATTTATTTTTTTTTTTAACTTGAACGATTTCTGTGCTCCAGTTTCAGCAAAGCCTCCCAAGACAAGATGGCAGGTCTGCAGGGACCTAAGCCTCCATTCCCAAAGGAGGGCAAGCCCTGTTCTCCCTCTGCTCTTCTTTCTTGCCCTCCTCTGCTCTCAGCTGAGTGCAGCACCACACCATGAACCACTGCGTATCTCTGGGTGAGCAGTGGTAGTGAGCAGGCAAAAGAGTCCTGCAGCGTTCTGAGATGCCTTTGTTTTCTGCTGTGCCCTGGCAGGCTTGAGTCTCTTGCATCGTGGTGCTTTTCCGTTCTTTTTAAGATGTGTATCACCACGGAATATATCTGTGCTGTTCATGGGGTCACAGGCTTGGTGCGGTGGCAGGAGATGTGAGTTTGGCTCAGGTGGAGGCAGGTGAAGGTCTAAGATTCAGATTACAGAAAAAGACAATAGGAAGAAGAATAGTCTTGCAAGAAAGACCTGAAACTACTATGCTATTTTGCCTTTTTCACAAAAAAAAAAAAAAAAAAGGAAGAAAAAAGGAGGATCTAGCCCCAGATCTTTATGTGCCTTTTTTGCAATCCAGAGAATGTGCACACATGTATCATTTCATTAGTGAAGTTTAATAAATGGATACTTCAAAGTGCTTCCAGATTCTCTGATGAAAAGCCCTACAGAAATGAAAAGCATTGTTGTTATTAGTCAGTGTCATTCTTGGTGTGGGCTCTAAGCCTAGCATTGTGCTGAGATTTTCCTGCT
>NW_010510100.1:53687-86338 GCF_000687285.1 Phaethon lepturus
AGGGAAAGGCTGGACTCAGGATTTAATGGGGTAAACTGAAATTTAAATTTAGCTTGGGAGTTATTTCATGTATCCAAACCAGCTCCTTGTGGTTAATTTCCAGGTTAACACATTTCTCTGAATATAAATTTCTTGTATCACTTGAATTTCTTTTTATTCTACTCCTTGAACTCCTTAAGAGCAAACGATTTATTTCACTGATGTTTACTCCTGTTACTTTTATTTCCAATACTCTCAAAGGTTGTGCAGAAGGGCATAAAATCCATACATAGGAAAGAGAAGTGCTGGTTTTTGCCTACAAGGTGATGCTATTGTCAGTAAATGCGAATAATCCTTTTTTCTTCCCTATAAAGGTCTGATCTTTCTTCCCCCATCTAAGATAAAACAGTCTGTCTGTCCTATAAATGCACAGTGAAGTGTAATTTCACATCAAATCTTTGTCCCATGGTCAGGTAATGTGAAGTTCACCTAAAGGATAAGAGAGCTTGACAAGCTTCAGCTCACCAAAATGGTAATGTTCATCACTGCCTGAATCTAATTTGAGCTTCCTTTCTAGTTCACTTTCCAGGGACGGAGACCTGAGAGACTGAATATGTAGAGGACAGGCTGTCGAGGGACGTTATTACAAAGAGCTGGAGAAAAAGAACTACCCTCTGAGAGATAGGGCATTTTTAGTCTCTCTCTCCTGTTTGTTATAAGAAAATCAGATGAGCATGGGGACTTTATAAAAAGTACTAAAATAATCTGATTCTTGGTGTGTTTGGATTTTTTTTGTTTGTTTGGGGATTTTTTTTGAGTTGGAAGACCCTTGCCAATGTATGTATTTTGTATTTCTTGTTTCCTGTTGGAGGACCATAGTGGTGGTGTTAATCAGTTGTTTCTTCTATGCTAGCAGGTTCATTATATGCCTGCTACACTGTTTATGTTTGATTTTTCTAATATATAGATCAAACACTTTTTTTTTCATTTTCACTCTGAAAATTTGTAGGATCAATCTTATTGACCTTCTTACATTTTGACAAACTTTGATTAAGTCTCCTACACAAAAACTCATGTAAAAGGAGAAAAGGTCAATATCATGGGTATTTTTGTTTATATCGCTCTGGGTCAAGGACACTGAAATGTTGCCAAGTCCTTATTGATCATTTATGAGTCATTTGTTCAAAGGTCATATCTATCAGAGATTGTGGATAGCTTTTCCTGGGGCCTGCGAAGACAGTAAGATTCCATTTTCTCTTTAGGTCAAGATGTGACAGTGTGTTCCGACCATGATAGTCTGAGAATGATGTGCTTCTTATTAAAGATGAAACTGGACTGAAGAAGTCAGCAGGGTTCTGCTCATGATGCTTTCGGAAGGTAATGGGCTGAATCTTCCATACATTGTCAAAAGTTTATTAGCTTCAGTGGAGCTACTTGTATTGGCTGGGGTTCTGATGTATTCCCTATGCCTCATTTAAGGATATATAAAAAAAAAAAAAAAAAACAAACAAAAAACCAACCCAAAAAAATCCTCTCTTCCCTGCCCCCTCCCCCCGCCAAAAAGGGAAAAAAAAAACAAACCCAAAAAACCTCAGTAAGCAGCATATTTAAAAGCTATTGCATCAGGCATCTGTGCAGCACACTCACTATGGTGAGTGGTTTTCTGAGAATACTTTACATTCAATAAACTTATCTCACACACAGAGATGTTCACTCACTAATTCTCCTTCCAGGGGGAAAGGCAGAATTTGACTCATTGATTATAATTCCTTAAAATACATGGAGGCTTGTGAGCAAAGCCCTGTCTATAAATTAAACACTAATACTAATTCATGTGGAGCATGGCAGTCAGGCTGTGACTGAAGGAGGCTGGCTGATGTGCTCTCAGCACATGAACCTTTGGTCCTTGCCAGTCAGATTAGGAGCAGCTTTTAGAACAGTCACATGGCAGAATTGCCACGAAGGTTTATAATAATGATTAGGGAGCACATAATTAAAGCCACTCCCAAACTGGGAAACCATTCTCAGCAGACTTCAGAAACTCTAAAATGCTTGTTTATTCAATAATTATGGAGCATAATTATGGTAATGAGGTTAGCTCAGATTTACATATTAGCAATGCATTTTAATGATCTGATTATACAAACGTGAGATACAATAGATTAAATTTTATATAGAAAATTTGTTGCCAGACTGGAATCATAAGACAAAACACCCCCCCACCAAATAGATTTATAAGAGCTCAGGGAATTACCATGTAATAAATCCTATGGTTGTAATGAAATAACTAGAGCAGAAAAAAAAATCAAACTATTGTATGAACAGAAATCCCCAGCTGCAGAACTACTGCTGAGTGACATTAAAGAATATATTTTTTTTTTCTTCAAACTATTTTTTAAAAAAATATCACCAAATGGGCTACGGAGTCCTTGGAGACAATTTTGTGAAGAACAGTCACTGCCTTTGTTTCTGAACAGTGAAGTTAGCAAGTCTAGATAAAGGAAATGACCCTCCTGTTTTCTCACCCGGCTCTCATCTTTTCTTTCATCTGTCTCATCCTTTCTTCCTTTCATCCAGTTTTTGCTTCTCTTGCTTTCATTCAGTGGTGTTCTCTCAAAAAGCCCTGCTATGTTTTTTTTACCTATAACATTTGTGTTTCTACGGTTGGAATAATTGTATTTATTCCCTTCATGTTTGGCTTTTTTTGCTTTCTTGGGCTCTGTAAAGCTTTCAAATTTTTTTTTAAAGGAACAATTTAGTTCCTTTAATCTTTGCTTGAGTAATACGATATTGTGTTTGACTCATTAAATGTCCTTCTTTTGTTGTTTTAAGAGGTTGGTGATTTATTTTGTGCAGCATTGCAGCAAATTGGGTGATATTTAAGTCAGGGAAATCAAAGCAAGGCTGCATGTGATGCACTAACTGCTGAAATATGCTGTTTGTATTTGAGGGGCTTGATCGTCGTGCTTTGGGGTTTTTTTTGTGGTAAATAATTACAAGATTAGGTGGAATAACGTGAATAATAGTGAAATTAAAATGTAAGAATTAAACAATCCTGAGGATGCTGAGACTGAGAGAATGACGTTCTTCCTCCGCAACACAGAGTGATACGTGCTGGTTTTGTCATCAGGATTCAGTCTACGTACTAGTTTAGCTTTGCTGGAAATACCCTCTGCTCCAGCCCATCATTCTGGGTTCAAGGACTACCTAACCTCTGGGGCTCCTGCAGTGAACAGAAACTGCTAAGCACACAGGGATGGGAAGGTCTGGCACTATAAGAAGCAAGGTCTTTGGGAATAGCAACACTGGTTTACCGTTGGATCCCAGTAGCACCCTGGGACGCCCAGCTCTGCCCAGAGCTTGTCACAGCGGCTGTTAGAAACTTCTATTTGCATTATAAAACAGCAAATGACAGTCTGAACCATCACATCCAAAACTGTTTGCTCTGAAGTTGAGTGCCTAAGTCTGAAAACTTGGATGCTTATGTTAAGTACTTTTTTGTATTTTACTTAAGAAAAAGAACATCTTTGTAAAATCCATGGTACCTGCAGTTATAGCGGGCTGAATCCTGGGACAAAGATGGAGAACCAGCAAACACCTTGGGAGAGGGGAAAGAAAAGAAATTCTGCCTAGGTTTGGGTTAATCTTATTTTTAAGCATCTGGATTGTCAGTGCTCATTCTTTCAAGTAATGAATAGATGCCCAGGAAGTATTTTTTACTCTGACTTGATGCCACACAATTCTAAGCACACAACCTAAACCCATGTTTTTTGTGCATCTTTAAAATTTTCATGTGAAAAAGCCGATCCCCAAGAGGTTGCATTTCCTAGCTCGTCCTTAGCCAAACTCTCATTGCATTATTTTTTGATACAGGTTTTTAGGTTGCACTGATAGTATCATTATTTGTTCTTTTAGACATCAGCCTTTGAAACTTCATAGTCAAGAAAACTTAGGCTGTAGTATTAAATATAAGATTTTGTCATCTCTTTTTGCTTGTTTACATTTTCTTGCAGTGTGGGTCGTTTCATCCTTGTGTATCAGCACAGTAGGGATGGACTTTGCCAGATTTTATGTTTTTTTTTTTTTTTTCCCAGAGATGGAGATACACACTTGCACTCTCTTTGTCTTTATTTGCATACAGGTGATCTGGAGTAAACCTAATCATGCTTCTTGCTGGGATTATTTGCCCTTGTTTCAGGGTTTGCTAGCTGTTTGCCATGTGCCAAGGAAGAAGACTGAATTGTGCTGTGTACACTGTTATCTGACTATGCTAGACAAGGGCATCTCTCAAATGCAAGGCACAGTGTTTTGATTGGCATATTTTTGCAGGGGACTCTATTAAACAAGGAAGTATCTGCTTTAACTCTTAGCATCAGCACTTGCGAGAACTAAACCAGCTGTGCTCCAAAGGCCCATTACCTTTCATGGGTTATAATATTTTATTCATGTGACAATAGACCCATAAGTTTCCACACTAACATCTCCTCCTTTCCTTGGTATTGTTAATATTAAAGGATTGACTAACTTTGGGTTTAGGATTGGATGTTGCCCTTGATAAAACCAGATGAGAAGTATTATTTGCATTTAAGGTTTTCTACTTCCTATTGAAATCAGTAGGAGATGAGTCACAAAAGTGCAAAGATTGCAAAAAGCCAGTGTCTGTGAAGAGTAAGCTCTTTATCTTCCTTCTCCAGAGCTCCTTGCAGGAACATCTCTGGTGGTTGTCCTGGAAGCAGTTTCATTGTCCCGCATTCAATACAACCTTCCCTTTTAACAAAATAAGATACCTTTCTTTATCTCTCTAATTAAAGCTTAGACTTCAAAACATTATGTATTGTCTGTGGCTCCAACCACAGAAAAATAACCCTTTCTTTAGGGGAAAAAGATCTCAGTGCCATCTGTACTTCATGGATTTTGAAGACAGCACACGAGCATTGCAAATTGCATAAATCTGGATGTTCAATGCTTCAACACAGAAACATGTCACCCAGGACATTATAGCCTGAGGTTTGGAATAGAGAAGCTGCAAGTCCCTGACAGACACACTACAGACATACTGATGTATCTCTGCAATGTATTCTTACTGTCCAAATACTACCTTGATAAGTTCATGTAAAAGTCGAGGAATAAAAATATCTCCACACCAGGCTGAGGATAGTCATATCCTTTCTTTTTGAAGTCAAATATAAATGATCCTGCTCATTTAAAAATCTCCCTGCTGTGTTGCCCTAGCCAATTTCTATTGTCCTGTGACTCTAACTGTGCTCATTGTTCTGGTCCATACTTGCCATTTTGAGGACACTGAGGGAGGAGAGGAGCTTTCTGCTTTTTTTGTCTCTGTGCCCTGCCTGGGAATGCCCCGTTACATGTTTTTCCTGAGCGAGTTTGGCTCACAGCTTTCCTTTCAAGCTGTCTTTGTTGAGCTCTTCAGCTTTCAGATCCCTCTTCCTGGGAAGGATATGGTGACAAGGAAGATGATGGGAATTCTGTCCATGAAAAGTAATTGAGCTTTGAGGTCTCTCATATGCCCATGAACTTCTGAGCTTGTGCGAGTCCAGCATAAGCTCTGCTGCCTCTGAGTGAGGCTGGTTAACTGTAATTGGCAATGAAACATTTTTGTAATGTTTTTGGTATGAAAGATGCTAGACAAGCAATAAATTACACCATGTTCTGCTTTATGAAACACAGGAAAAACTTAGTGAAAATAAAACAACTCTATAAATCCAGCTCCTCAATATCGAAAGCATGTGATTTCTTGCAAGGTGACTGGTGAAACCTCTATGCCTCTCAGCGTTACTCTTAGGGGAACTAGTTTCACAATAGGTCAAATATATATGACAAATCTATACATACACACATATATGTATGCACATCTGCAATATAAACAAATATATTTTCTGCGCTTCCAGAAAATGTTACCCTTTTCTCCTCCCTGAGATTTTTAGGTACTGTTCAAAAGGCATGCCAGAGAAGAGGAAGATTTCTTGAGGTGAAAATGGGCTCAAGGGGCTCTGCAGCCATAAGAACAAAAAATATCGGGCCATGTCTCAGGCTGGAAGCTCTGCCCCCAGGGGAACCATGCCTCCGTCTGCAGGCTCCCACGCAGCCCCCCCCCGGGCCCCCAGCCGCAGCTGAGCTGCTGTAGCGGCGGCTGCTCTCGCCTTCCTGAGCAGTTTCTCTTCTTGTAAGCCCAAACTGAATGTTTTTTCTTTCACAATCGACCCAAATTACTAAAAATAATAGTAAATATATACTATTATATATATAATGGTGGTTCCCATACAACTCTGGGGCTGCAGTGGCAGGGAATACTTTTTGAATGTGATTTGCTCTGTTGGATCGGAGATGTGTGCTCCCTCTCCCAGCACAGCCAGTCCGTGCCTAGTGGTGCTACTGGTGGTGGTCTGACACTAGAAAGCAAACTTGATTTAGAAATTAAATTGCAGTTTTACATTAATTCATTGTATAAAAGAAATACAGAAATGCAGTCATGCCTGATGTTAACAAGTAGGGACTTGAGGGCTCTGTAGAGACGGCGGTGTCAAACGCCTCCTGCCTCAGGGCTGCTGTGCCAGTCCTGGTCCAGACAGACTGAGGCATGGAGCTGCCTTTCCAGCCAAAGGCAAGGAGATAGGAGGGCCTCATGGACATGTGGTGTTGAAAAACCAGGGCCATGTAGTTTGTTGGGTTTAAATGAATGATAATAAAAAATTCAACAAGGAGATGTATATAGGAATTTTTAATTGATTTTTGTTACTTGATATACACATCTTGAAACCTCAGAGCACCAGCAAAGAGGGGAAGATTTCAACCAGCCTGCATCAGATATGCTCCAGTTGTTGATTATAAATGCAATTTCTTTTCTGGGTTTCTGTTCGTTCCATTTCAAGTGTGTAATTTATCTGTCTCCTGAGTCTAGGGACAGAGACTGTCCTGGCCACCTCTCGCAGGAGCACACCCCAGTGACTGTCTTGGAGACAATGATTGACCTAGCCAAGCTGCCTGCTTTTGGAGGTGTGGGGTTTTTTTTTTTTTTCTTCTCTTTGCCAGAGTTCCTTTCCTCAGGATCAGTGTGTGTCAGTAGTAGGTGGGAGGGCCTTGCAGTGAGTGTGAGTTAAGAGGCAGGATCTGGCCAGTGGAGGTGAGGGACTGGGGTTATTGTGATCATTGAGGTTTTAGTCTGATTCATTGCATGTCATAACCCATAACCCTGGCACTAAGTCTGTGGTCACAGCTTTGCTGGCTTTAGCTCATCATGCCAGCAGTGCTGAGGACTGGTTCCAGTAGGTTGATCCTACAAGGGAGGAGGGAGACTGGAAAATTCCCTGCTGAAAATGAATAAAATTGCACAATGATGGTCAGTTAGCCCTTCCCATCCTGAGGTCTCACACAGCTGAGATTTAACACTAACCCTGTCATTAGTAGGCTATCACGCTGCGTACCAGCATCTAACTTCTGTAGGGGACTGCTGAGGTGCAGGAGAGAAACAAGCCGCCAAAGGCCTCTACAAGTCTTGCAGCAGATCTGGGGAGAGAATCCGGACCCCATGTCCCCATTTTCCACTGTAATGTTTAAGTCATTTCACATTCAAATCCTGTCTTTTGTCTCATGCTGCAGGAAAGGTACAGAGTGGTAAACAACTGCTGGGAATAAATGAGCTTGTCATGCTAAGTGTATTCCTAGAGGGGGGCTGTACTGCCTCTTTTTTCTTTATAAAAAACAGCTGGCCCGCAGTGGCTGTAGTATCTAATTCTGTGATAAAAGCAGGCTTCAAGTTGCCCAGCCCTAACAGAGCATCTCGTGCTGCCTTGTTGCCTGCTGCTGACTGAGAGCACCTGTGACTGCTGCAAACAGCACACGAGCTTCTCATTGAGATCTTTTCTATTGGTAGCTTTTGCTACACGGGCAGGATGTGTCTCTTCAATCAGTGCCTTGGAGCCTGCTTTACCTTCTCTCTCATTGACTCAGCTACAGCATAGGCAGAATAATGCCACGAGCACAGCCTGGAAGGCCAGATAGGGCCAGCTGATCTGGGTAGTGAGTGATCCCCGAGGCAGGAACTCAGAGAAAGGAATTTTAATCCTGATGAACTCACTGTTTGTTTTTCCATTCTGCAGAAGATATCTGCGAAGAATGAGGCAGCAGCAGTAAGTGATGGTGTGAAGGGTGAAATAACGAAAGCCACTGCCCACCTACAAAAGAATTTTTGTTTTCTGAGTAGTTTGCTGAATACTGTAGTTTCTGAATGCTATTATAGTGATAATGGGTAATTGGAGTAATAGTAGTCACATTACATCTTGAAGCAAACAGTCATTAAAAATAAGTAGTCTTAAAATTTATACACTGCTGCACAGAGAGATTTAAACATTGTGAAACAGAAATAATTTGAACTAGCAGGATACTCTAAGCCAACACAACTCTTTTCTACAGTACTATTCAATTTGCTGGATTCCAGGATTTCACAGGTACTTATGACTGATAGTCCTTCAATATCTTAGCACTATCCCCACAGCCTCCCACTAAATTCTGTTCCCCTCTTTCATAGGCAAAGAACTGAGGCTGGACCCCAAGCTGAGAATAGGTGCTTAGTGAGGATTTGTGTGCCCCATACAAAATGATGATCCTGAAAGTCTGCTTAGCTGTCACTAACGCTGAAGATGGTTAAAATCTGGTAGTTGACTCATGTCTGTGTTTTAATTTTGTTTTCCAGCCCTAAGAGTTCTGCTTTGGTCCAGAGTGTCTCCGCCTTCACAGAGCTGAGGTGGTATGATCCCAACTTCTCAGTGAAATAAGAGTCTCTAAGGTAGGTGTTCTCCTATCTGTGGCTTCTCATGCACTCTTGGCACATGCCAAGTATGCGCTGAATGAAAGCTTTACTTTCTGTTGCAAAATTCATGCTGGCCTGGTCTTGCTCCCTGGATATTGCACAGGCAATGTGGAAAAAAGGGCAGGATTCAGAGTCCCACACCATGACCTCAAGGCATGAAGTTGCAGTACCTGAATTTTAGCTACAAATTTGTTTGTGGCTGTACGTGTAAGGGACCTGCCTGGAGTCAAAAGCAAAGTCTTTCGAATTGTAATGAGCTTCCTGGGTCACCAATGAGGTGAGTTAAACAGTAGATCCATTTGTTTTCTACTTCTACATTGTGGTGCTTTGCTTCTCATGAATTCTGGCTCCAGAATTCTTGCTAGAACTCCGGAGGTAGGGGTGTGCATGGGAACTGTTTTAAGAGGGACTTCATTTTTTTTTTGTCCTACCTTTAAAAAGAATAGAAGAAAGAAATAAGAATAATAAGAAATAAGAAAAGAATTCTTATCTGTAGTAGTGTCTTCCAAAATATGACACACAAGAAGACTTCATTCTTGCAGTACCTACAGGCCCTAGTCTGCATTGCATTCCCAGGTAAAACCAAAAAATCATCAGTACTAGGCACTGTGTGCCCAGGATCATTGGCTGTCCCTCACTGGACCATGTCACTAAGAGCAGCCTCTTTCAACTTTGCTTCTGCTCTGTGGAGGAAAAGTGTGAGAAGGCTCTTTTCTAAGGAGGGGGTTGAAAAATTGGTGACCCAGCAGGACTTCAGGTGTGCGTGTTTTGCCCAGCAGCACTTCCTGCTGTGGGAGCAGGTCTCTGCAGTATGCCCAGCTTCTGTAATAGGAGGCCTTATAAAGAAAAACC
Source organism: Phaethon lepturus (assembly GCF_000687285.1). Lineage (NCBI taxonomy): Eukaryota > Metazoa > Chordata > Aves > Phaethontiformes > Phaethontidae > Phaethon > Phaethon lepturus. The sequence goes on from NW_010510100.1 coordinate 63,346, forward strand.
TGCAATGCCTCTTCCCATCAGGTGAGAGACTGCTGTTTACACATGTGGATACCCTTTACTGCACCTGTCTGTCCTTCACTTCATCACTTTGATGGACCACTTTTAGAGAATTTTCCAACTGAAAGTGGAAAAGTGAAGTGAAAAGCCTGAAGTGAAAGTTTAGTTAGACATTTAATCAGCTGCTGCACATAGTGTTTAAGAAGTTAAACAATGCCTATTTCTGCCAGTAGAATTATCTTCTGCTAGATAGAATGTTATGTGCTTTGGCATGTTTTGCTTCCTCAAATACCTACAATATGCAAAATTATAGTATATCTCAACAGAAAAGTTGGTAATACAGATTGCAATGGGAATGTGTAAAAGATTACTCCAAGCCATTTGGTTCTGCAGTCTTTCACCTCTCTTTTCCCTTAACTTTGGTATTTCCACTTCTTTTCTGATGTCTACCTAAGAAAACAATTGTTGACTTTCTTGTTTATCTGCATGAAACTTTTGGGATCAAGGTTTGTGCAGGAACCCAAGAGAAAACAGTTTTCTGTCCCTGTGAACCTCCGCTTGCCTCCATCGTTCCCGCACTGAGGCAGCAAGAACAGTGTCACTAGCAGAGCTGCATACCTGTGCTTTGCAGGAAAGGTTTTGGAGGAGGGGGACGGCCCACAGGGGTAATCTCAGCTCTTCCCCAGCAAAGCTTGCCCAGGAGGGCTGATTGCTTCTCTCTGTGAGCAAGGGGGAGCAAAGCAGTTTCCCTCTGGTTCCTTTCCTGTGGCACTTCCTGGAATTAGTTGGAAATGGGAGCTGTGGCACTTCAAAATAAAAAAGCAAATAGGGCTGGGCAGGATGCTTACAAGCTTTTCAGCCCTCATGCTCTTCCTTCTCACAAATATTTGGATGAGGTGAGGGGGTATGCCTTGTGAGGTATGGGTCTGGAAAAAAAATAGGGCTTGAACAAGTTTCATTCCCAGGTTTCTTTAGACCCAGGTTAATTCCCAATTTAATTCTCTGTGGGATTTTCCATGCTGAAATCCTTTCTATCCATGTGACTTTTCCCAAAATGAAAACTCCATGCCATTGGAAGTGTCTGTCTTTGAATTCAGATAGCAGTAGTTCCATCATTCTGGAGACCCTCAGTGTGGATTCTTAATGCCTTTGTTGCACAAAGAAATATGCTGTGGGGGGAAATAGGCAGCCACAGATATGCATGTGCACCTTCTATTTCTTGTAGGCATTAGGATGCACAGTGACATTTCCAACATCAATGTAAAAGGTCACGTTGGTGTGGAAAAAGAAATTCGTATTGATTAATCGAGATAATTTGTAATGTAAGCAGTAAGATCACTTTTTGGGATATGAACCTAAGTTCACTTCATGTTGTAATTCTCTCAACTTTTAGCACACTCTGTTAAGCTCTTCACCAGAGAGGTATATCCTGTTATTACTTTTTTGTTGATGTTTAGCTGTATGACATCTTATATTGTGTTGTTTTGTTCTAATTCTGTTGCAATAAGGTCCATGATTGCATGAAATTTTTCCCTTACTCGGTTTAAAAAGTTGATTTCTGTTCTTCCCATGTGTATGTATTTTTAGGCTTTTTCTTACTCCCCACTCCCTTGGGGCTGGTACCCCATACATAATCCATTTGTATGCTACTGAAATACTTGGGTTTTTTCTCTGATCTGAAAATGCAGAAGAAACAGTGAAGGAGATTTGCTGCAAAAGCTGTGCAAATATTCAAATAAATCATCCAGCTTCCTTGGCAAATATACTCTTGGAATACTATATATATCCCTTTTTACTAAAAGTTAATGACTGAAATGCTAAAAAAGACTCCTTTCTGTGACATTCTAAAAGATTTTTCAGAGAATGAGCCTAGTGGTGTTGAAGTGTGGTACAGTAGTTATTTGAGAACATAGCCTTAAGGAAGGGCACATCCTGGCATTGCAACATGTTTGAGATAAGAATGAAGCCCCATGCCTTTAGCAAACAGAGCCTGTGTTTAGTTTGAAGAAACACCATGTGCATCTTTTTTAAGAAACCACTAATTACACACCATTAGAAAATAAAGATGGGACTGCTAATCAGCTGCCACTCCATATTCTACAGTGTGTCGTGTTTGCAACTCTTGGAATTATTCTTTCAGCTATTTTCAGTGCTTTTCATTAACGAGATTGTCTATTCTTCTAGTTTGTTTACTTGAATAAAAACCAGTTTTGACTTCCATTTTACTTCATGAAGCTTCTGGGAAAACAGTTTATTTTGCAGTGATTTAAATAGTCACAGTTAAACTGGGACTTATATCTCGCTGTATTTTTGTTGTCAATTGAGATTGGAGTGCCTCTTCTCCAGGGCAGAACTTGGCTCAAGTCTCATGAGCATAACCATAAAGGGAAATAGTCTCAATGAATGGCTTATCTTTTGTTACCTTCGTAGACCAAATTAAACCTGTAAAGCTAAATCCCCCCTGAGATTAAGTAGTTTGGGTGAAAAAGACCTGAGAGAATGGCACACCATCCTTGATTACAGACTATTTAACAGTAGGGGTGGTTTGTTTCTAATTTGTAAAAGATTTTGTCTGTTTCTTTTTTTTCTTAATGTTCTCATCTTCCAAATACTTCTTCTGTTCTTCCCTTGTAAATATTTATTTACCTAGTCTCAAGGGGCAGAATAGAATGTGAAGAATAAACTGTTGGAGCAGAGGGGTGAGACACCAGGACACTGGCTGCTGTTTGGATCTGTGCGACAGTCACAAAGCAGTCCTTTTTGCTTCAGCTTCCCAGTCACTAAATTGGAGAGAATTACGTTTTCCCATCTTTCTCTTTTGGGGTCCACAAATACAGAATACTTTCTTCACATGGTGTCTTTTATAGTTTTCATATAAAATGGTAATATCTGGCAGGTCTGGTTCATCCTGATTTGTTTGTGTGTTTTAGAAGTAGAAGAGCTTTACTAGAAAAATTACTGTAATTTTATCGTGACCCTAAGTCCCTTGTGGTCAAGGATGGCAGTGCTTGAGCTGCACAGACCAGTTGTCTGAATAAGATTATAAGCGATAATGATCTTTTATTGCACAATTTGCTGGACCACTCAGCTATACCTGTGTAATGGAGTTAACATTTCTCTTCCTCCACCTGGCTCTGCCTTTATGAATGACAGACATTTGGCAAAGGGGTATCTTACAAAGCGTGAAAGTACTGCTTCTCACAACAAAGTTGTTACTGCTTTCTCCATATTCTTTCATTTGTCACACAACCTTGAAGCATATGATCACTGAGAATTAACTAGATGTTCCTGCTGTTTTACTTTTTGTTCCTGATTATCAAAAAATCCATTATGGAGAATTCATGCTTTTGCCAGAAATCCTGTCGCTCACTGGCCACCATACAGAGGTGCTCTGTGATTGCTACAGCTTTTGATTTTGTTCAGTGATGATCAGACCAGTATTTGTGAAGACTGGAATAAGTAAGGGAGGTGCAGCGTTAGCCCAGGCAGGTGTGTTTCATCAGCAGCACCAATGGGACACAATAAATGCCACTAGGTATTATAACATATTTATTGAAAGACATCACCTAAAGCATGCTGAGCTTTGCAGTCTGTATGTTATTTTACTCAAATATGACTCTGATTAGATGTATCTGCTTGGAAATATGGAAAGGAATTGGAGAAAGGGGCCAGCCATTTTATATTCTTTGCAAATACAATTGGGAATTGCATTGCCAGTTACCATCTCATTTTTTGACTCTTTCAATCTGTAGTTCCATTCTTTCTTTCTGAGCAGATCAATGAGAGAATTAATTTAATTGTCCAGCTTTCCTTTCCATTGCTATGGACCTATGGAAGGGTTGCTCGTACACCCACCAGCCTTGTTGCTCCTGTTGTCCCTCTCCCCCTACTCCTGCCTCACTCTGGATGTGGAGGCAGCTTGTACAAGTGCTGATAATGGATTCGCCCCTCTGTCTGCCTGATGTGATTTCTAGACGACATTCTCTCTGCAACTTGCCTGACCACCCTGAGGATTAGCTGACCTGAGCAGAAAGTAAAGGGCATCTAATTCTCCCTTTTTGACTTGTTAGAGAGCGCAATTACACTAACTATCTATGCTTATTTGGAGGGGCAGGATGGCAAACAGAAATGCCATGCAGAGGTTGTTATGCAAGAGTATAAAGTGGCGGAAGGCCAAGCAAGCTTGCCACAATTAATCTCTTTAGGGAAGATGCTAGCCTGAATGCTCATGTACTATCTTCTGTTTGCTGATTCATGGCTGGAATAAGTATCAGCCTTTTTTTTTTTTTTCTTCTGGCTGAAGGTAATAATGAAAAGGAAAGGAAACTGGCACTATCAAGAAAATAAAATAGAGCCAGACTGAATCAACAATATAGAACCCCACGTGGGTTAGCCCTGACGCTTGCAAAATAAACTATTTGGCTCTGATTTCCAGTTGTTCTTTTCCCCGCTTGAAATATGTAAATAGATGAAGATTATCTGTAATATATTTATGGAGATTGACTGCACATGTATGCATTAGCATGTAAAAGTACATGCTTGAGACGAAGAGTTGGTTACTTGTTATGCAGTAGAGTGTGGCACCACACAGGCCTGGGCTTGTGAGTAGAGTTGTACCCAGAATCTCTTGAAAATTAAATTAAGTATGATAAATGGTACATTTGGGATGAAGAGGGCTATACATTTTAGAGTCATCTGTGGATTGCTGAAGAGGAGACCATGTTGGATGCAGTATTCTAGAGAATAAGTGAATCTTTAACAAACATCCCAAAACATATGAGGCATGTGGAGGGGGCTAGGGGAGGAGGAAAAACCCCACAAGAGCACTTTGCAGATTAGGACATGACGAAGGACTCTTAATAACCCCTCCCCAAAACCCCCCCCCCCCCCAAAAAAAAACCCCACAACCCAAAAAACCCAACCAAACAAAAACCACCCAAACCATGTTAACCTCATTTGAAGAAAGAGGACAGATTGCTTCATCAAAACCGTGGGCAATGGGGGCAACTGACTGCAGTGGAACAGCAGAGATGATGCAGGCTTCCTCACGACAAGGGGAGGCGATGGAGAACAAGAAGCCCCAGGCAACTCTTTAAAGAGGATTTTTCATCTTTTTATTCCATTCCTCTAAGGTGTAAAATTAGGAATAATAAAAGCCCTAGTTGCTCCCTTCAAAAGGTAAATAAGCAAGGTAGAGCCGCTTGGCTTCCTGTGATCTGAGCGAGCCTGCCCTGTCCTGCTACCTCTGCTTCCTCCCTCCACAACTGGGCCTCGGATGATATGGCAATGGCAGGGCAGGATGAAGCAGTTTCTTAAATTGCCAAACACTGTACCACCCAAAGGTACTTCACATCTGCTCTGGTACCTATTTCATTTTATGAGCACGTAAAGAACTATTGTTAAACCAAAGAAAAGAAGTCCCATTTGACTTACGTTCTTAAGGATTCAGAAGAGTGTTTAGTACAATTATTACTAATACGTTGCAAATCAGTTCTGAGATAGTTTGATAAAACCAGCTGCAATGGTTTCAGTCAATGCAGCAGATTAAGATGATAAATCCAACAAGGCCTGCCTGGCAAAGCTAGCACAGAACTAACTATTCTTTTCTCTCCCTTAAGAATTGCTTCCATTGATGGATAATCTCTGCAGAACAGGAAGCTTTTAAATCTCCAGACAGTGGATAATAGATGCAAATTTGTGACCGTCATATGCAGCAAACTAATAAGCTCGGCTGATCAGGGAACACGACAAGTGTGACACTTTATCAGGCACTAAAAGCTGATTAGTTTGTGCATGTTTAGCTGTCCATATGCCTTGTTAATGGAAAGGTTTTAGATAGTAGTAATAATTGGAATGGATGTAGCTTTATTTCCTCTGTCATAGAAAAGGGAGGAAAGAAAAGACAAGTGAATGTAAAACATTCATTCTTCACCCTTGGAATGAAACAGATTGAGCAAAGTAATCCTGGAGGATTCAGAGTAACTGGATTTCTGGCTATATCTGTAAGTTGAGTGACAGAGCTATTTCACCATGTTGCAGTTTGGTGTGGATCTATGAGGAAAAGATAGAGAAGATGGGGTTACTGCAGAAGTTCCTGCACAGGTCATCGGTGTAGATGAATGGGTCAAGTGAGTGTGATAGCAGCATAAGCCATCAGGAGGGGAAAAAACCCACAAACGGCATTGATGTTATTTATAGATAAATACTTACAGAGACAGAAATAAGTAATTTTATAGCAAACACCTCAACCAATTCATGCAGCTTCTCATGATGCCTGAAATGGAGTCCTTTCCATTTCCTGTCCTGTGCCATAAAATATCTCTTGAGTAAGATCAAGGTTGTGCTGTTCTTGTCCACCCTGGGCTGATTGAGGCTGTTGCTTTTTATGTGTTTTTTATTCTGCTCTATGGTGGAAGGATCTTAGAGCGCAAGACAGTAAATAAGATCATCTCAATCCACTGAATGTGTGTGGTCCCATGAGGTTTTAGCAGTAAAAAAGACTCAAGAAGTTATGAAAATCCAGTTGAGGCATTGGAGAAGGATGCTGAGGCGTAGCAGGACTGGGGCACCTGGTGGTACGCAGAATAGTCCTGGAGAATCTCCCAGCAGCAGTTACGGTTATCAGGGGAATGAAAAGCAGCCCCATAGTTCATATAATAATTTGTGTCAGGAGATCTCAGATGAGGCTCTGAAGATCAGTCAAAGCTCACAACCGGTTGCCCATAATAATTTAGAGTGAACATCTTGTCTAGCTCCTTTGTTATATTTCCATTTTTGCCTGGTCTGTTACAGGTCAATATGAATCTTGTGGCAGATGGTGTGGGCTAAGATATAAGGGAAGTATGAACTCTCACAGAGGTTTCAGCCAACAGACTATGAATAGAGTTGGAGGATGTGGTTTTCCTTGAGTGGACCCAACAATGCCAGTACCAGAAACTGGAAAATGCTAGTTTGCTGTGATTCAGGCAGCAACCCTTGTATTTCATGTGCGGAGTATTTTTAATTTTGGTGTCCCTTTTTATGGACTTTGGCTTGGAACTGCTGAATTCAGCTCCAGATGTAGAATGGATATTACAGCATAGTTCAGAGAGGTAAGCTGGTCTCATTGTGTAAGCCCTGAGAAACCTGCAGGAGGGTGTAGGAGGAACCTGGATTCCAATATGGATTAGTCTACTTTGCCTCCAGAAAAATGGAGCAGAAACCAATTTTATGCTTGGTGAATTTTGCCATGAAAGTTTGCTTACCACACAGATAGGATTTTGGTTTGCTCTGTGAAAATTCGTGAAGTCCTTGCTTAAGGCCAGATCCTGGGTAAAAGATGCCCCAAAACCTGTTCTGTAATCATGTGACATTCTTAAAAATGTTTCTCTTTCTGAAATCAGCTTTTTCTGGCTTGGTGGGGTCTTTCTCTGAGCCTCTATGGCACTGAAGCCAATAATGCGTTCACCCAAGTATGTCTCTGCACCTGCATGCTATTTAGGCATCTTTCATTTTAATAATAGACACGATTTAAACATGAGAACAGCCTTTTTCCTCTTAAGGCAAGCTGAGAAGTATATGGATGATAAGGCTGGGTCATCAGTGGTACAAATAGTAAACGTTCTCCACCTCCCCACAGCCCTACAGTGAATGAGGACAAATTTGTTATCCAGTAGTGCTTTTACTTTTATTCAAAGCAGTGGATTATCCAGGCAGCTACACCAAGGGCCTGGTGCTTATGCCCTGATTGTCCATTTTGTACCTTGCATATATTCCTGATCTTGCTGGATCTTCCTCCTGCAGCTTTGACTGTGTGGCTGTGGTGTTGTGGGAGGGCTGGCCAACATCCCGTACAGAGGAATAAATTCATGGGCCTGTTGTGTTTCTCAGAAAACAAATATTTTTTTTATTCAGTGTTTGAAATATGATGGGTTCACAGCTCTAGCTAGTTAACGTTCCCTCTATGTCCAGCAGAAATGGAGGAGGAGCAGCTATTACTGTCCAACTGCATCTTTTGTCTTTCTGCCTCTCATTGTGAGTCTTCATCACTTTAGGTAATTCTTAGGAAACACTGTCAGCAAGGACATCAGAAAGCCACTTAGTTTGCTTGAGGGGCTCTGTTTTTTTGTGGATCTGATTACTTGTTCAATATGTACCACACTAAATCAGATCACTTGATTGTACAGATATCAGATGAAAAAAACTTATATACTCTACCAGCAAAGATGAGGTTTGACTAGAATTTAGATATGTGTTCAATGTTCATTTAAAAATGTGCTGCTACTGTTTGCAAACATTACTACACCTTTTCTAGCAAAGTTTTATTTCAGGAAGTAGCTTTCTGGTTATTTCCTTTTTATCTCCATAACGTTAAGATTGTTTTGTTGAAACAAATGAAAATTATTCAGTTTAGCTTTTTGATAAAAAACGCTGAAGTCTTCAAAAGAAAAATGTAAACAAAGAGATAAAGGTTTTTATGGAAAGTTTTGGGGTCCTGCAGCTTAAGGCCAGTATGGATCATTTTGCTTTTCTGGTGTGTCACACCTAGTGTTTTACTCAATTACATCTGCTGAGACCTTCGTTGTTTTGAAGTGGTCATATCACATGTTTTAGGAAAACAGGTGGATATAAAGATGTAGCAGCGGCATTTTTAGGGCAAGTACAAAAGCTACCATCATACAGTAGGACCCAAACACACTGATAGTATCTCATTTGTTATTTACCAAACTTTATCGTATACTGTTTGGAAATCTGTCTCATTTATGCTGTTACTCTCTAAATCATTGATACTGCACTTTACGGAATATTGAAATATGCTGTTATAATCAAAGGTTTAAAATACATATGACTGAATAGCAGCTTAAATTTCAGGAAAATATCACACAAAATTAGACACGTGAAACAATGCCAAGGGTCTCAATGATGAGAAAATGTTACATGTTGCATGGGTCTGATGCCATGTTCGTGCATAGTACAGGATTTGATGGATGGCCTCCTTGAGGAAGTTCTCAAAGATAAGCGCTTCACAGTTATGCTTTAATTTCTGCTTTATTTTTACTGTTAGTTAGATGCGAATTTTCTGTACACCTGTGAGCTGCCATTACTTTGTAGGTTTTTGTATTGCCTGTGAAATGTAGTCCTTTGTCTGGGATAATTCAAGCCTTTCAGCATGTAGCCTTTTCAAACTGCGCAGGTCCTCAAGTTTTCAAAAACCCTTGGATTGTTTAAAATATGGGTTTCTTTACAACTTTGCATTTGCCTCAAAATTAGGAGGTAGGTATTGTTCTTTGTTTTGTCACACAGTTTTTCCCTTGTTGCTAGGCATAATTCTCAGTTTTGGGTTGCAGACTGTGAGAAAGTACAGCCTTTCCTCTTAGGTCAGACCTGAGGTATCATCGATACCACGACCTGTGAATCTGTGGTGATCTGTATGCAAGTCTAATCTAGAGTTATAGGTGTGTTTGGGCAGGCAGAACTGGGCTATGATGGGAAAGACAAACATTTCTACAGGCAGAATAGGAAGAAATGGTGTATGATGAGCCTGACATTTCTTGGTATTGTTTTCCTTTATGTGCCTTCTGGGGGTTCATTTTGGCTTTGCGTTACTCATGCTAATAGAATAACAACACACAACTATACACCTTGCTGAGACTCTGTTTCCCCATATATATTTGTTCATGAAGTTTTTGGCACAACAAAGAATACTCTAAAGAGAAAGCAAAATGAGAAGTTATGTTCAGAGTAAGGAAAAAACCTGGTGGTTATGAACACATGAAGTTAATTATGGAAAAGAACTGGTCACAGAGAGTGACACGGTATAAAGCAAGGACTGAAAAAGGAAAGGACCTATAAAGGTAGAAAGGAGTCATAAAATGAAGTATTTACAAACAACCAAGGTGGCTCAGGGCAGCAATGGCTTAGGACACACAGCTTGCTTTTTTATATGACTGAGATGGATTTGTCTCAGGTATGAAAAGTGACTAAGAATTATGTGGTAGTTAAATGAATCACACTGGGGATTTTCTACTCTTATTTGTAGTGGCTTGTCGTATTGCATTGTGTGGGAGATTTTTGGGGTAATTAAAAGAATGAAAATGAAGAGTGAATAAGCAATTGGGAGTGAACACAGTGCTGACTTCACCTAAACTTGCTAGGAATGGGTTTGCAAAGGTTGGCTAGAGGAGCTTTTAACGCTACCTCATGTTTTGTCTCTCTGTGAAATTAAATGAAAGGAAGTCTTTAGATTATTCCATGCCAATTCTCCCTTCAAACTAGAACTCAGTCCCCCCAAAACTTAAAACCTATGGTAGGACTGGAAGTCTCTGGTAGTAGCATATACAAGGGGATCCTGGCAGTCTCTCACTCCCACAAAACTGTGTAGGTTAGGTGCCAATCTAAGGTTGTTGCTAATAATTTATCTCCTTTTTTCTGAAAAATCCTTCAGTTCAGGGCAGTATTAGGAAATAGAGGATTGTAGTCAGTCTCCCTGTGGAGTGTCTGAAATCCATTAGCTGCAGAAAATGTCACAATTTTGGAGGTCTCCAGTACAAGTGTAAAGATGTCCGCTGACAAAATAAAGTGAGTCCCAGAGCCCACTCAAGGCTTGCAGACTGCAATGAGTGCCAGGCGATAGCTTTCATGTGTATGTTTCTCATTTGAACCTGATTTTTCAATGTCCCTTGTTTCAGCTGAAAAATTACTTTAGTCTCTAAATTGTCCTTGACTCAATAGTGATATTTTCAAATCAGATAAAATTCAAATCTAAAGGAGGACATTTACAGTTTTCTAAATATTTAACCTCCCCTTTCAGATTTCATGTTCTCAGTTTGGACCATTTGTCACTGATCATTTATTTTATCCTTATTTCTGTATTGTAAAGTTCAAGGCATGCATGGGGAAAAAAAGGAGTCCCAGAATGGCACGGAATGGTGTGTTTATTACAGACCATCACTGCAGTTGTTTAAGTCATTGTATTTTAGGGAGCAATGATCAAGCACTTTTATCACACTCTTTAGCAGGGATACCGTCTGTCATATGCCATTGGATTGTGTGTAAAGATTCCCTCTGACTACCTTACTTGGGGAGCTGCACCGGTTGCCCTTGGGTCTCAGCGCAGCTCAAGAAGCTGGTTATGGTCTCTGAAGCAGTAAATAGGCTGGCACTTCTCTGCCCGCGTGATAGTGCTGCAGCTGATGGTCAGCGGAAGGTGCCTGAGCCAAGAGCCAATTGTCATAAAAGGAAAAAACTGGTTGTTAGGTCTGTCTCCACGATTTGGGAACGCATGCTCCTTCCTCTGGGCCCAAGTTACCTGATTGAATAAAAGGTCTCTCTGCATGTGGGATGTCTCTTCCAAATAATACAGGATGAAGAAGGAGGGACTGTAAGAGACTGCTGAAGACCTCCTTGAGCTGTTATTTTAGGGCTGCTTAATAATGCCAGATTACCTCAAACTTTGGGGTTTTTTTGTTATATCAGCAGTATATCACAGCTATTCTCATCTGTTAGTGCCTCCCCTCCGGGCCACGGGGTGAGCTTGCAGGAACACTGCTTACCTCTAAGAATAAGCTTCCTGGCATTGCGAGGCATAAAAACGGGCAGTGAAGCAATGGCAAGAAGGTGTCTTGTGTCTCTCCTTACAAGTCACTTGAAAACAGGGCCATTTACCACCCACAAAAGAGAGAAGATGGCAAAATGAGCTGGGCGAAGGCAGGGGATGCAGCATGGGCAAGCAGGAGTTGCCACAGGACTCTTGGGTGCGTGCTGTGCATAGGTGTGGGGTGTTTGTGTGCCCCTGGCCCTGTGGTGCCATCCCTCCCTCTGGCACCACTGTCACTGCAAGGTGATGTGTCCTCCCATTGTCCTGAGCGGATTGATAAATCAGGGTCTGAGGGGAGAAAAAGGAAACAGATAGATATACTGTCAGCCACCCAATTCCCTCATGACAGCAGCAGGGTACAGAGGGAAACTAAGATTTTTTGGAAGAGGAGAGCACTCTGCAAGATTATTAGCCAGCCTCTTTGTTTCTGCATAAGACCTGAAAAGGAAAGTTTGCTGCTGTTCAGTAGCTTTCCTCTGAGAATCTCAAAGTGTTTAACAAGACTGGGCACTGCAAATATTGTCCCCCTATTCTCCTTGGGGGAAATGCAAGCCTGCGAGCGTTACAATTGCTTGCTCAAAGTCAATATGGAATCAAAATCTGAAACCCCAGTTCCTTAATTGTTGCTGCATCTTTGGGAAGTTGCTACATGCGCTAAGAGCTCACTTTTATGAGTCGGTCATGGTAATGGAATAGATGCTCAATGGGAAGAAAATAATTAGCATTTGCAGACAATCATGTCACTCTGATTTATACATGAGAATCTGACTGCAAAAATGTGTAAAAAGAAAGCCCTAACCTTTTATTAAATGACAGAATGTGATTTATAATTAGATAATAGCTGTTGTCTCCTAGGGGTACTGACAACCTGAGATGATTTTCACCAGATTATTGTGGGATCAATACTAGCTGAATAATTAAAATTCAATACTGCTATGTCTCTATCAATAACATTATAGGAATGATGTATGACAGATTTAATTGAATTTGTCAGACACCATGGCTACATGCATAGATCATGGGGATATTTTTAGAGATTTGTATTTCATTTCCTGATTATACTTGCCTTGTACCTTTTAACATTCATGGTTACTTCCAAGCAATAAGACTGCTTGCTCAGGGAGCATGTAAACAGTGACCCTGAGTTTATGCTGAACTTTTAGTCTAAATGTTAAGAGTCTTAATGGAGACTTCCAGTAATTAATTCATGATAAATGTTAAATTACAAAACAGTGAAAGAGTGGAGAAAACAAAGTATTTTTTTCTTTTTCTTAGTGGTTGGGTTATTAACTCCTTCATTACTAGCCCAGCATTAGCTGGGCAGTTGGTATTTCGTTTAGCTGTACCAGAAATCTAAGATGTGAAATAATGAAGGATGGTGGGATGTTATATGCATTCATTGGGCATGCAGGGTTAATGCTTTTAGAGGAGTGGGTTGCATTTTACCTTTGCTAGCTGTACAAAGCATGAATGGCAATGTTTGGGTTCTGACCAGGCAAAATAAATACTGTATTCTTCATCAGTATTTGAACATTAGCATCCAGTTATCATTCTCTGAAGAGGCAGCCATTACCAGGGTGAAATAGCAAGGCACCCTTTCATGTCACAGTGCCAAAAAACCCCAGAGAATGACAGATAACATTTCCACAAATTAGTCATAATTTCCTAGGACCAAGATGTGTCTCTTTTGCTGCTTACTTTGGACTGATAAACTGTACTGTGCTGTGAATTCTAACACAAGGTTTTAATAATTAGCAGCATGATGGCACAGAGCAGTTGCTGCCACAGAGGAGCTACCTCCCTGTTGCTAAGGTTCACACACAGCTCAGTACGTGACATTGTGATTAAGATTTATTTGAAGAATTGATGGCTACCTTTCACTGTGGACAAAGAGAAAGAAAATTAAGCTTAAGTGCACCAGAGTATTAATAATTTTCCCACTGGTTACTGTCAGTTGCAGTTTTAGATTTCATCACTGTTGGTGTTAATATTCATGCTGTTAATTACTCAATTTCTATTCACCTGCTCTGCCTGGTTTTGTACATGGGAATGTGATTGGTTTCTTGTTGCATCCCACCGGCTATGTGTGCTTACACTCTGTGCTCTAGTCTGGCACAGCGTTACCCACTCCAAGCCTTCAGACCGAGTCTGCTCTGCATAATCAAACATACCTTTTCCTATTTTCTTTAAAGTTAATTTTTTTCAGACTTATTTTCTACATTGAGATCCTTTTAGTTACAGTTGCATCAATCAAACCAACTCAAGGACTGAAGATTTAATTTATAAATTAAAGTCAAAAATACTAAATATTGAGACTTTAGGGAAAGCCTCTGCTGCAGCTTCCAAGTAGTGAAGTCTCTCAAAGATGACAGGCAATGGCAAGCAATTCTGTGAAGCAGTTTTGGGTTGGTCCACAAGGAGATGGGTTGAAGATACAAGATTCAGGTGTGAATGTGCCTTCTTTTGCAGCTATTGTAGACAAGATTTTATTCCTCCAAAGCTTTAATGAAAAAAACCCCAAACCCAACCCAAACACACAGAAAGATAGAGGAAGAAAATTGTGATGAACAATTCTATTTACAGGCTTCCTGATGACAGTGGTATCATCTTGTGGGCTAGAGACCAGCATGTGTGCTTGCACAATGCCCATCTTTTGCTACTTCTCTTTCGCTGCCTCTTGCTGTCATTCCTGGATTGAGACTTGTCCCCTGGAAGTTAATGGGGACATTCTCCCTCCTTTTCTCCTCCCTCTTGTTTTCTTCCAGAAGTAGTCAGCATTTATTTCCCCCTGAGCAGAAGGCTTTAATGTTTACAAATGTGTGGCTTTTATCTTTCCTGGTCTGTTTTTTCTTGAAAATACTCTGCACCAAATAGGATAATCTTGTCTGGCTGTGTAACACCCAGGTTTACACTGAACATTTTTCCTTCATGTAAACACTGGGCTGTTAAGGATCTTCTTGATCACCATGTCCATGTCTAATCCCCTGCTATTGCAAGTGTGTAGCATATATTTTTTTCCTGAAGCTGGTGAGACTCAATTTTAAAAGGAGTAGAAAAGTGTTTACATCCTTACTGCTCCCATATTTCTCTGTTAATTCAGAACCTTTCTGTAACTTTTAAAGTTAATGCTTTTGCTTCTCAATTTTCATCTTTAGTGTGTGGGATTTTGCTTCTGTTCTGATGTCTGTCCCAATGATATACTGATGGAGAAGTTTTATGTCCTTAATCAGGGAAGGAAGCCAAATTCTTTAATTTTGCTTTTATAATTAACCTTTGTGGTTAAATCCTCATCTTTCCTTGTTAAACATAGCCATCCAAATCTGTAGACAGGTCTCTTCAAATCCTTTCACTCACCTGCTTATCTCAGAGCTGGAAATAGCATTTCTGATATGTGAAAGATTTTTGTTGCATTGGTAGTTTATGGTCATGTCTTTTGTTTTCTAACTTGTTTCCAGTAGATGACCATATTGCTCCAGGTGATGTCAGTCAAAAGGGGACACTTCTTGTTTTAATGAAGGAATCAAGAAGTAAATGACAAAGAGAGAGGCAAGGTTAGATCAAGAAATGGAAAGAGCAATTTTGAATAGTTGTAAGGCTATTTATGAGAAACAAATGGATATTTATTATTCTGTAACCTGGAGGAAGAAATGAGGTTTGGAACACAGCAGTAAATACGGGTAGAAAGAGACAAAATGTTAATATATCTGACGTGATGATATAAAAAGTGTGTTTGTAAGAGGAGAAGCAGTTCAAGTAACATTCAGTGGTCAGATGAAATAACCAAACCTGCAAGCAACATTCAAATCACTTTACAACCATTTGACCTGGGGTCAGTACCTGCTGTATGTGGTATCACCATGGAAAGTAAGAAGGTCCTGAGATGAAAATAAGTACCAGCTGGAGTGGAAACACTTTTTTTTTTTAAACAGAATTTTTTAAATTACATGAGCATTCACATTTACTGAAAATGTTATTAATTTCATTTATTAAAGTCATATCCTATCTATCAGAAGGAAGAAATTGAAAGATGTTATTTTCTCTCTGGGCTGGACTTCATTATCATGATTTTAGTTAAGTACAGGCTCTGCTGTGAAATAAATGAAACAGGACTGGTTGGAAATTAGGAAAAGAAATCAAGGCTATCTCAAAATAACTTTCAATGATAATATCAAGAGGAATCACTGTGACATATACGGCTGTATTCCAAAGGGTTTTGTATCTGTGGCTTCACTTCTTATCCAAAGACTATTCTCATGCATGCTGAGATTTAAGGCCTTAAAATGGTTCTTACAAGACCAGTGCTCAGTTCAAGTCTGTCTCTGTTTCGTTAGCTTTGCTTAGGTTCAGGCAGTTCATATGTTAATATTTAAATAAAACAAATGGAGGGAAGGAAGAAAGGAGGAAAGTTTAGTCTTCTATCAAAATGATCTCTGCTGGCATTCATAGGTTATTCATCTATCCTTGGAGCACTGCTGAATAATCTATGAAAGCTGTTGTCTGGGACAGCATTTTTGTACCAGTCCATGCTGCATCTGTGAAAACATCTATCTGTACAGTCAAAAGATTTATGATTCACATATCTGATCATAAGGGTTTCAGAAGGCCCAAACTCCAGCTGAGGGGACCCAGAAGGTATCCTCTCCCTTGCAGGATTATACATGTTTATGTACGGAAGTTTACATATCTCTTTTGTTATAAAGAATGTAGTTAACCATGTGCTAATGAGATTGCATTTAAACACTTTCCACATCTTGTTTTCAACTAAACCTGAGTTTTATGGCCAGCTGTTCATTTTTGTTTCCTACCGTCATGTGATACAGTCTCACCAGGACCTGACCAATGCCATGTTGTGCTATGTACTGCACATGCATGTTAATTCCTTTCTTGTTCTTAAGAGAAAACCCAGCAAAGAAGCCTAAGGAATAGAACAGGAGAGATATCTGCCATGCTTCAGATTTCTGTTAGGCCACTTACTTATCTTGGTGAACTAGTGAATAATGCAGCATTTACACTGGTATAATAGGAACAACAACAAAAGTCACCTGTTCATCCCTTTTGGATGAGGGTTAGCCAACATAAAACATATTCAAGTGTCCACTTCTGAGGTTTTTATGGTATAAATAATTCTGAAGCTTAATACTACAGGGTAACAGTCACTAGACACTTGACATTGTGTGAAATGTAAGTGAAAATATTGCAGTGATGTGTGTGAACAAAGCTGCTGTCATGGAGTCTGTCAGATGCCAAAGGTGCTCTCTTAAATGTTATATCAAAAAATCAAAAAGGGGTAGAACGAGTTGGGACCAATAAATTATGTAAGATGGTAGCTAATTCAAAAGCCTGAGGTCAAGCATCAGCCTTGAAGGCATTCAGAGATGGACTTTTCACAATTGTTTTTGTTTACAGCAGTGCTTGAAATGTAAAACATGACAACAATAATGTGTTTCATTTGGATATGTAGGGGTAAAGTTGATAATCAGATTTAAATAGGAAAGGAAGGATTAAAAGGATGGGAAAAGGGTTGATTTGTATTTCCAGGGCTTATAAATGCAGATTTTGATGGACCATATGGTCTCTTGTCTCTTTGATACTGCATTTAATGCTTCTACCATGCTAATATCCCTAATCTTTATTTTAATTGTTTTTAAATGTTCTTGTTTATAGAAGAAAAAAAATATTCAGTACACACAGGATTGGAAAAGGCCTGTCTGCCATGCAGAACACTGTGTGCAGATGGGAGCTTTATGGCAGGCAGCCTGGCTAGCCCTTAGGGTGGCTTGTGCGCCAAAACTCTCTTGTATAGACAGGGTGCTGGAGCCCGTTTCCTTTTACGGTATGTAAAGTCAATGCTTTTCATTTTGCAGTTCAATACAACTTAATTTTCTTCCTTCTTATATCCAATCCTGGGCTGTATGTTTCAATATAAAGTAGATTTTCAGTTCAGTGACGAATTTCTTCTTTATAGTATTATCGCTGGAGAGTGACATTTAAATGCAGTCTTGGTTCATAAAGGGTACAATGCAGGAGGGGAATGATTTAAAAATTTTGCCATGAGTCCTTGAGGATGCAAGGTTGAATACCGTTTGCAGAAGTCAATAGGGTTGTTGTATGCAGGCTTTGTGTGTGCGAGCACAGGAGGCTGAAACAAATCAATTTCCATTGACTTGTCTAGCAAAGAAGCTGTTATTTAGAACTGAATAGCCATTGCTCCTGAAATATAACGTGAAAACTTATTGCAGTTTTACTGAGAAGTAAGTTATGATGAAATTATTTGTTTAAAAGCGAAGTGAAGAGATCTTCTGAATATAAATTTTGGAGGTATTGATTGAAACTTGTTGATGAATGAATCATGTTTATTTTTTAAAGCTGTTATCAAAAGTAATATCAATCTGACATTGACAATAGAGTTTATTGGTAAAAAGAATTTGCTGGCAGTTATTCAAATAGAAGAAGCAATTACAGTCCTAGGGAAAGTGATACCATTTAAAGAAATGTAGTGGTAATCCTTGAAGCACCACCTCCTTCACCTTTAAAAAGTAGCTGGACTCATAAATTCAGTTAATCAGCAGATCCCCTTATAAGAGTTCCTGCCCTGAGTTCTTCCTGCTTTGTACATTACCAGTAAATTGTTGAAATTCCCTGTAGTAGTAACATTTAAGGCCTGAATCACTGAAGTTTTTATGCTTCCCTTTGTGCATGGTTTACATTAAAAGAAGAAGATGTTTGAGGTCTGAAAAGGATTTATGCAGTAAAATTGGCTGATCACATCCTTTCCGTATTCTCCATGCCTCTTTGTGTGTCTTTTCCCAACCTATGCTACAGCTCATGGGTATAAGTAGTAACTCAATGGAGTCCACTTAAGGGAACTACTGGAAGGAATAATATCAGCAAAAACAGTTTCTGCACAGAAAACCATTCTAATAGGAAAAAAAGTGTTTTAACAGAAATTCCACAAATCTCTAAAAACTAGCACTTGCATTAAGAAAACTTGGTTAAAAGGAGTAAGTGCCACTTTAAGAAGCAAATTGTAAAGATAATGTGAATGAAAGCAAAAGGACAGCGACCTACCTTTGTGCTACATTTCTGCTCATTATTCATCCTTCTTTGGAGGAAAAAACCCAAAACAAACCCAAACTAAAAAACTCCAAAACATACTTATTTTACAGTGAATTTATACTTTTAAACAGATTCTGCTGTTAGATAGCACGGAACATGTCCAGCTTCAGCAGAGCAAGATTTCCCCATAGTATTCGTACAAAAATGCTATTCCATCCCTTTTCATTTACTCCCAGAATGAATGCGCAGTAAAGGGAATTGCCTTGGACATGTGTTTGTTTGTGGCTGAAGCGCTGCACATGCCATCGTATCTGTGACTTCCTGCTATAAACTGTTACCAATGGGAATCACATTTGTGACATACAGGTCTGCTGCTGCCTATGTAATGACATCAACAAATTCTCTTTTGTGTCTAAACCTCTTTTAATCTGAAATTTCTTTGTCATTTTGGGTTTACTGGAAAAAGTGAACAAATAAATACCCCCCCCCAAAAAAACAAATGAATGAATGTAAACTGAAACCACAGGTAGCTATGAATGGCATTTATAATCAACTGTTTGTTTTTTTTTTAAGAGGAAAGCATTTTGCAGCTAAGAAAATCTCTCGTGTTTTCATTTTATAAAGCAAAAGTGTTCTTTAGTGATCAGTTGCTTTTAACCACAGGTAAGTGATGACCTGAGTATTAGAAATATGGCAAAGGAAATGTAAACCTAGAACCTGCTTCTTTCTTGGGTGAGAAAAGCTGAATTCAATTTGGAAACAAAAATCCACAGTCTCAAGTACTATAGGTGAGAGGAGCTATCCTAAATTATTGCAAGTAAGAATCCAGTCCTTAGAAATCAATATGTATTTTAATTCCTGTTGTTTTCTGGCAAAGCAACAGAGGAGAGGGATAAGATAGGAACTGTCATAAATGATGGGCCCATTCAGTTATGTAAGTGGGACGATCCTCTAACTTTTGATGTTTTTGTCTTCTGATTTTTGGGTTTATTCTCTGAGAGGGATTGAAAGAACCATTTTGACAAAGTGAAAGCCAGGTGATGTACCTGCAACGAGGTTTTGCTGTCTGCAAAAAACTGCATACTATGTATGGTTTGGTTTCTGAGGGAAATGAGTATGCAAAGCCTGGGTGCTTTGAAGGCTGCTCTCTACATCTTTTGGTAAGCTCTGTGTGGAGTTGTAGCTCATAGTCAGCAAGTTCATTTCCTCCTTGCTCTTTCATAGCCTGGGGCTACGTTTGAATGTCCTAGTTTTGGCAACATCATAGAGTAATAAAAAATTCAAAGGTTTACATTGCTTTCTGAATTTTCAGCATGAATCCACTAGAATGTGAGAAGTGCATGAGTGTGAAGAGTAAATGTCTATACTTTCTTTAGTGTGTTTGGATAAATCGTCTGTGGTTACAAGGAACCAGAGTAACTCTGCTGTTGGCAACTCCCTCAGCTTTGCACCATCACAGCTAAGAGCTAATAAAGATAGCTTACTCTTACTTGTACTTGATTAACATATTCTTTTGACATTCTGTATATGCAGCATGTGTTTTAAATTTTAATAATACACAGACCTTATGCTGCTTGTTTGTCAGCATTCTCCTTAAGAATTCTCTATTCAGAAGAAAAATTGAGTGAAATGTATTGCAAATCAAACAATGCCATTTGTAAGCCTCTGCTTGCAGAAGTTAATTATTATTTATACACTGGAGCCTCTGTAACAGCCTCAAAAGTTATAGCAAGGAAAGTGAGTGAACTTCACCCTGGTAAGAGACCATATAAACATGCAATTGAAGCAATGTTGGTGGAAATGAGCCACAAACGTTCGTGTCTCTCAGGTTGCTATTAGTACACTGAATCTATGCTTGAAAGGTCTATGTTTGGCCTGACTTTGTTCTAATTTAAAGTAGTCTTGCCTTTGATTTTTAGTCATTCAGTTTGGCAATGCAGCTAAATAACTGTAATGATCGTTTTTCTTGCTCGTCCCCTGCCTTCTATGCCTGCTACTTCCTTGCTCTAGCACTAGTGCTTGTCTGATACCTTGAACTAAATTGTGGGAAAAAATGAATCTTGGAGCAGAGGGAAAAAAAAAAGGGAGTTGTGTCCTGTTAGTTCAGCTTCCTATACACACCCAGCCTCTGCAGGATCAGAGTGCACAGTGGAGGCAGCAGAGATACCTGGCTAACAGCTGGGCAAGAGCAGGGATGGGGGGCAGATTTAAATCTTCTTACAGCTGGCTATTAAATTTGTCTAATTTTAGGCTTGAAGTTCGCTTTTCAAGAATTACAGTTTGGATTTATAGTAATTTCCTAGAGGCTAGTTAAAATTAGGCTTCAAACTCTTTTGTCACTTTATGTGTACAAATCTGATTGTGATTGGATATTTAATTACCTAGTACATAAATACCCTTCTGCAGTACCCACATATGAAGGAGCACAAGAACTGTCCAAGTGAAATCATACTGCAGTTGTAAAAATCATATCTGAAGACATTTAGGGATGAGACACAGAAGTGAAGGGCACTGTTTAATGTAGAAAATCTACAGGAACGGGGAGGGCAGCAAGTTATCTCTGTGCTTAAATTAATGAGGGCACATGCTCTTAAGCTGCCTGTGCCAATTTCAAATACTAATAGATTAATGAGATAATGTTCAGTCTCCTCACTAATCCAGAGTTTGAAGGGACTGCCTTGTGCTAGACTGTTCGCAGATCTGGCTGGGCTCAGGCTTGGCTCAAACTCTGCTGAGCTACCAATGTCTTGTCTGACCAGGGCATGGTCTCCCCCTTTAAGGAAAGGCATTGTCTCCAGTCCTACCTTTGCTCGTTTATGCTGCCTCTGTGGTATGCATAAATGCAGGATGAAAGCCAACAGCGCAGTGCCCGCCATGGGGTGTGTTGCCTGGGTCAGTGCCTTGGCTCTTGTCAACAGGAAAGAGAACTGAGCGAGTGTCCGGGGGTCCGCAGGGCCTGGGGAGCTGAGCTCTCCGGTATTTCTGTGCATGAACCTGGTAACAGGGAAGTGTGAGATGGTGCCATGCGCTAGTCACCATACACATCAAAATATGAAAACCAAAAATGAAAAATCCTGCTTTTACTTGTGCCAAAGATGAGTATGACAGCATGACCAGTCACAATGAAATGAAGAGAAAAATATTTTATATTCTCGCTCTTTGTGACTTTTTCCATATATCAGCTCATGTACTTATTCTGTGGACAAAGACAGGTTTTCCTTTCTGATGTGCCAAGTGTCAGCGTTAAGTATAAGGGAAGGAAATAAAACAGGGGTCTGAGTGCTTAAGGATGCCAATAAGTTCCTGGAGTGCAATGGGAATTAGGTGGCCTCTGTGGGAGCTGATAAATGACTCTCCATGTGTATAGGCAATGGAGACACATAGACGCAGTTCTAACTCTAACCCTAAATTCATATGCACCTGTCCAGCTTAAGGCAAATTGTACCATGAAACATTGTACCATGTTTCCACTGGCTTGTAGTGTTGCCAAGTGACCTACCACGTAGATTCTTTGAAATTGCTATCTTGGTGGTGGTAAGCAGACAGGAGTACAAAGTACACAGCAGCAAAGGAAAGCAGACCACACAGCTGTGGCCCAGAGGAAGCATAAAAGCTTTTTTTCCTGGATCATATAATCAGGTCTGTGTTACTTGATCATTGAAGCTGTATCACAGTGACTTTCTATGGTTATTTAATACAAAACCCAGGATACCATAGAGTGTGCAGAACCCATTAAAAGCAACATTTGGAGAAATGAGCGTGGTACTGTACAGCCTTTGAAATTGCTTTTCATAAGTTATCTCCCACTAATCAAACAGAACCTGCAAGGGAATAAAAAGAACCAAGCAGGATGTGACAGGTATTTAGCTTAAAAAGAAAATGAGCATATGTGTGTTATTGTTTTCTACTACAGTAATAATTAGAATATCCTTACAAGTGATTTTTCTGTATTCTACATTCAAGTGGAAAGTCCATATTTTACTGTTTTCAGACATTCCACACACACTGCCCCCACCCCCAAATGACATCGGGTGCCGCTGCGTCCTTCTCTTTTACCCACTGGCTATTACATTGTGGTATATGTTTGTGGATTTTTGTTTTGTGGGGATGATACTTTGCTTTATGCACACTGAGAGATATAAGGCTGCATTGTGGCTCTGGACCAGAAATGTACAGGGATGCCTGCAAAGGTGTGAGTAGCTTTTGTGAAATTTCTCTGGGTGCAGATGCAGCATTCGACCAATGTGCCTGGTACTTTTCTGGTTTCTCACAGCATTGGAGAACCTTCAGAGAGATTTGCAGAAAGGCGGTGTGATGGGGTAAGATGTAGCTGTAGCGCTGAGCAGCCACGAGGCAGATTGCATC
>NW_010510100.1:86369-91229 GCF_000687285.1 Phaethon lepturus
TTCTGCAGTGAAGGCACAGCATGGGGTCTGGACTCATCTAGTTCTTAATCATTACCCGGTCTCTGGGTGCCTATATTGCAAAATGGAGCAGACAGAGAGGCCATGTCCATTTTAAGGCATGTAGACCATGAATTTTGCCTTCCCAGAGAGGACCATGCAGGGCATAATTATAGTCTTTACTGAGTTTGTACTCAGAATTGAAATTCAATTTAGTGATCATATGGTCACTGTTTCTCTTCACCTGGAAGACATTATATCTCAAATATGAGCAGAGTGATGCTGAAAGCATGCCTCATATGACTAAGATGAAAAACTCTTCAACAGAAAAACAACCTTAGCCCCCCTTAGAATATATATATATAAAAAAGTCTAAACAAGTCTTTATAGATGACATATTGGCAAAACACTGCCAGAATAAATTTTTATGTGGGTATAAAAATATGCTCAGTGGGTGTAAATTTTATATGCATTTCAAAATCTAAAGTTGACAAATTGATGGGTTTGCAGGGCATATCTATATTTTTTTTAAGGTGATAAAAAATTCAAGAGGTGTAGGTTCAGATAAAAATAAATGTGATCACATAATGTATTTGATTTAATTTATGAAGCACTACCTGTCCTCCTCCTTTAACAGGCTACTCAAGACATGTTAAAATGCTCTAATGCTACGAGTGTATGAGCTTATTGCCTGAGAATGTTAATACATTCTTTAACATTAAGTGCTGTCCTTGGTTATAAGTGTAGGTGGCACTTTTGTACCACTATTTACCTGTGCCTGCTGTTATTCACTATTTTCCTTCCTTCTCAGCTTTGATGCTGTCCAGTTACAGATTCTTTACCTTGACAGTTCCTATTAGCTGCTGCTATTGTACACCTGTGGTGGGATTGTAGAGAGACCTTCTCGCATCCTTTCCCTGACTTTCCCCCCTGCTTTTTGCATAGCACTTTGTTTTTTTCATTCAGTTACAGCCGTGATTCTATAAGAAACATGTTGGAGTACTTATCTTCATGAATGCCTGGTGGTCTTCCTACATATTTTTGTTACACTTGTCTGACTAAAATATGTCTACCTGACTAAGCTTTATATTTTGGACTGTCCTAGGACGGATTTCACCGAGAGCCAAAAGCTCCCAAAGAGAAATGATACAGACTTTCTTGGCCTGCTTAAGTTCATAAACTTTCAACTTTCAGATGCCAAAAGTACATGAAATCTGCATTTGCCATGCAGTGGCCCCAGGATCAGGTATATTATCAGACTCACCAGGTACTATAGCAGCCTCTTGTCTTCCCTGACACATTAAAGCTCCACTGCAGGAGAAGTGGAACCAAAGTTTCTTTTTTGTCCCCAGATGAAGCACTGGTACTATGTTAAATAAGTGCCTCAGTAAGCAAAATGCTCTTGGATCCTGATAAGGTCTTGTGACCAATGCTAGTATGGTCTATAAAGTGTCCTGGAAATTGATATCAAGTGCTTGTCTCTGGATGTAAACACCTCTTTTCTTATCTGGCACTGAAGAATCAGAAGAGGAGACTGTACTAATAGAAGAATGTATTTCACTGCCAGAACTGCAGATGCAGTATTAAGTGGACACACTATATTTTTAGCATTTGATAGTAATTAATAACATGTCTCTTACACTCTTGTGCTCTGACTTCTTACTATTTTACTGCTCTAAGCCTTCCACATCAAAAGTGTTAGTGATCGTGTAGCCTGTAACAGTGTATCTGTTCCATGAAATAATTATGGTTGGTTGGACGGGATTTGACTGATAGCTGAGCAAACTTCAGACTGGTAAGTGCACACCTCCAGCCTGACAAGGCTTAGCTTTGGCCTGGGAGGGATGAAAAAAGATCAGGTTGTGCCTTGAACATCAAAGGGGGGTCGGAAAATGCGATTGTGTTTGTGGAAAGCACCCAGAGTACACAGCCTGCATGGCTGCAAGACAGTCTTGCTGTTGAAAAGACTGGCAGTGAGAAATTGCAAACAGGGTGAACACATTGCTTATACCCTCCAGCTAGTACATTTTTTGGGACAGATGTTTGATGGAAAGTGTTTGCTGGAAAGAAGCTGAAATAAACAAACATTATTCATTCGGAAGGCAATGATGAGAATTATGAAGCTGATGGAGGGAGTGAGGGTCAGTAAAAGTTAATTTGGAAAACTTATCTTTGCCAAAATGAAACAATTAGAGTAACTAGAGAAATCATGGCTATGTTGGAACAAGGAAATATTCTTGGCAGACACATGATCATATTCTTCGCACTTCTATTTATGAGCAAATGCAGAATCTCGCTTTTGGCCTAATGTGATGTTGAATTATTGAATCTTCTTAGTTAATTTGCTTCTAAACAATCTATAAAGTCTAAAAAGTTATTGGATAGAGTTTAATTTTGCATAGAGTCTGTTTTGTGCAGTTTAATTTTTTATGTCTAAAGTGTGACTTTTTTAAAACGTGTTTGCTCTATGATCCCCATCTTAAGCTATCAACGTCAGTGGAAATTGTGTAACTGATTTAAGGGGATTAGATCAGGCCTTTCATATTTCTTTTCAAGACATATCTGTAGACTTTGTTAATAAATTACTTTGCGCTTGGGTAGTCTTAACACTGCAAACTCAAAATAGCTGTGGGAGAGGGAGGTGTATTCTGTTCTGCTTCATGTAGAAATGAAACCATGAGTTAAGTACTAATTCTTTATTATTGATTACTCAATACTAGTTGGTAGTGATTTTTATGAAATAGGGTAGAAATACCACTTCATTTTCATCTCCCAGGTTGCACTTACAGTTGATAGCTAAAGCAAAAGTAAAACAAGCACAACAAAACAGACTTGCAAACTGAACACCTTTTACGTAGAAGTCAAAGAAAGGATTCTTCCAATACTAGCCCATGAAAAGTAGTGGTATTTTAAGAAAGGGATTTATTTAGTTTTAGTTAGTTTGGAGAATCCAGATTTGGTACATGAATGTGATCTTGTTATCATACTTGTTTGTGAAATGAAACCTCAAACACCTAATTCTTTCGGGCTTTTAAAGATTCTCTTGCACATTGGCACCTGTTATTTTCTCTGTGTGTAAAAAACAAAGATGTCTTAAATAGCTTACTGGAGTACTTGGCTAAGTTTATCATATCATTTGCAATCATGAGCTACGTATATTAAAAATTTCTTGTTGTTATTTTTACATCTGGCTCCGTGTATTCTGGACTGTGAACTGATCTAGAGAATACCTCAGGATATGAAAATCTTAGAATAATAAAAAAGTTTATTACTTTTCTCATGTGTATGAGAGAAAATTCCAACTTTCCCCTTACTTTGGTCTGTGTTCAGTTTTTTGAGAGAGAGGGAGGAAAAAAAGGATATGATTAGGCTAAAGTATCATGGTCAATAAGTCACCAATGACAGGTTAGATCAATACATGCTAAATTTAGAGATTTAGTGGAAGTGGAAAAGAACCAGCAGAAACATTTCTATTTTGTCTGTGTCTGTAAAAGAAAAGAAGTGTCGGAACCTGTAGCATAAACCCTGCTTGTAGGCATCTGCTGAGAGAAGTATTGAATTTTTGAATGCTGGAGTATTTAATGGGAAACCTAATCTGAAGATATTAGAATAGGGTAGCGCGTGTTACAACACAGAGGTGTTGAAGAGCAGAGAAGGAGGCATGTAGAATATGAATGACATGACCAGTGTGTTCCTTAGATATATGATATATTGTAGGCTGTTAAAAAAGGAGGAGGAGACAGATCTCGAGAATGGAGGAAATGAATGCTACTTTCAAGGTTTCACAATAAGTTATTTTTGGCATCAGGCTGCAGAAAGTGAAATTTTCTGAAAGGTAAAACTTTGAGCTTGGCTGAGAGAACTGATCAAAGGAAATGGACACATATTTAAAAGTGGGACATGGAAATTATTAGTCAGAAGGGCAAGAATGTGTTTTACCTCCTTGCGACCCTGTATCGCAGAAGAAAGCTCCCAGTAATGTGCAGAGGTGGCTTGTCTACTGTACCTCCAGGAGAGCAGAATTTCAAAAGACTGCTTGCTTGGGCTTAAAGTGCATTTTTCTTTGTGCATTGAGTTCAAAGCAAGCCTGAAATTGCAAGCAGAACTCAAAGCCATTGTGGTTTCACCTCATTTTTACACAGAGCCCATTGAGATTTGAGTGATTTAATCCTAAAGCCGTAAATCTGGGTAGGTTCACACAGAACTTAGTAAAAGGTTATTTGAAAGAATTGCAAAGTCCAAAAGATGTCAGAGAACTTTGGCTGAGCTTGTTACTTGCAAGCAACGGAACAGGAGGTCAGGGGACATTTCCAGGATTTTCAAAGTTGCTGGGAAAATTTTTCATAGCTCTGCTTCTATTAAGACTGTGTCCAGCTGCATCATAGATCCCTGCATGGGGTCAAAATACTTCTGCTGAATTTATAGTAGGAGACATTCATGAATCTCGTTATCTAAAAGTGCCCTTGATTTTAAAGAGGAGAATAAAAACAAGGCAAAAATGCTAAGCATAGATTTGTTCTTATAATGGTGGTTGTAAACTGAAAAAAGGAGGAGAGCGTGAGGGGAGTGGAGTGAGCATTTGCACACAAAGTAGTGGAGTAAGAGTATACCAAGAGTCAGTATCCTTGGTTTCTGGCTGAGGATGTAATGTCGCTACTTTGGTACATTTCCTTGAGCGCTCTTTTTCTGCTATGACTGCCCATATAGTGGCAGCTGCTTCTTTCCCAGTTTATATCATGCTATCTGTGAAATGTTTTTAAATGGCTGCAATGCGGTGCTCATGCTTAGCTCATATTCTGATTAAGTTAAAACCCTCTTGGAGTTCAATGCATTTCCGTCTAACACACTCCCCTTCTCTTTCCC
>NW_010510100.1:91260-105257 GCF_000687285.1 Phaethon lepturus
GTCCTCAAATCAGCAGAAAGCCCTGAATTGTGCTGTTTGGCTTGGGAACGTGCTGTTCCATATATCTCATCCCTTCCTTGAGAAATGTTCAGAGCATCAGCCCAAGCAAGTGTGGACAGGGTCATTCCCTGCTTCCATGCCACAGGACTCAATGTAGTTTCTATTAACTACTTGCTCATTTATGGTTCTGGAGTATTTCAAAGTTGAAATAGATATTTCCTTACTGATTGTGTATTATGATGATGGTATTATTTCCTTACTGAGGGGTGTACTGGGACCATGTGGGGAAGTGCTTGCTTTGGTCAATGAATGCATTTTCCACCCTCCTCCACAGAAAAATAAGGAGAAAATAATTTTGAAAATAATTATTTTGTCTTAGAATGATTTTTTTTTCTTTAAAACAAGAACAACAGTGTTAAATACAGGTTTAATATTCTGTGTCAAGGTGGAAGTCATTTATATAGCTTACTCGATTTTAATAAATATATTTACCTCTTACCTAGCACTATTGTGGCTTTAAGTAGTCTGTGTAAAACACCTTTAAAAGGGGTACATCTGTTGGAAAACCAAGATAAATCTTAAGGAAACAGGCGCAAAGCTGAAGGTGTCAGAATTGCTTACCGTTTCTGAAAACCTTGGTCAAACCTGTCCGCAAATACAGATATGGAGCTGAGGCACAAAGAGTTTCTTGGGGATAATTTTTGCCTTTAATGACTAAAATAGCTGTTTCAGAAATAGTCATACATTTTGGTTCATTATCTTTTAATCAAGCTTGTATGTTATATCTCTAGAAAATTACCACCTACTGAAACAGAGCTACAGAAATATCTTGAGTGTCTTATTAAGTTATTTCAGCTTTTAAAAAAAAAACTTTTAAAAGTCTGAGATTTTGCTCCCAGTCATGCTGGTATCAGTCTTGGATAACAATACTGATGTCAATACAATTACATCAGTTTGACACTGGTGTCCATGATGTCAAAATCTGGCTTAATGTCCAAGACTTTCTGCCTCAAAAGCCAAATAGATTGTTTCAAAATCTCAGTTATAACTGCTGGATTCTACTTTCTACAGAAAATCTTTCATTACCTTTTAAAATCTATGGGACCTTGTTATAATAATGGCAAGAGCCTTTCCTTTACACTCATAATCAGTATTGATTATAATGTGAGATGAAGAGTCCTCTGGTAGAATAACATCACTGTCTGATTTAATAACATAATTGCTATCTTTATTCATAAATACTGTGTTTTATTGCTTTCTGTTAGTGTGGCACATGTGGGATTCATAATTTATTTCAATTACACCAGTCATCAGAGGAGCTAGTGAAATGTGATATTAGCAACGCTGCTTTTACTGTACCACCATAGATTTTCTGGAAACAGACAGGCCCATCTTCTGTGGGACAGAGCTCTTTTCCTGTCTTTAAAAAGCACCTAGCATATGTGCTGATCAGGTCTAAATAGTAAAGGAAAATTAATCTATATGGCTTAGGACACTTTCAACCTAAGTACCAGGAATTTGAGCTAAAAGGAGGAAGGGAAGGATGAAGCAGGGGGAGAGGAGTGGGGAACTGAAAGAGAGTAGGCAGGAGAGAAGAGGAAAGGTGAGAGGAGTCTCAGGGGTGATGAAGAGAACAAAAGCTGAGAGACGGTGTGAAGTTCTACAGAAGCAGCAGAACTACAAATGCATTTTCTATGCACAAAACACTTCTGGCTGGACAAAAGAACTGGTAGGCAATAATGAACAGAGAAGAAAAATCTGTTTTTCCTCATATTCCTACATTTGTGGGCTCACTGAAAATTTCCTGTAATTTACACTTCTCAAGAAATGCAACACTCTCAAGCTTTATGCAGCTTTTCTTCACGCTCTCATATCACATCCCATAGTCTCTGAGTCATACTCTCCTTTTCATCAGGCCTCAGAGCTCATGAAGCTCAGGCTGAGTAATAACAAACTTGCTTGTGCCTTTCAGATCTATTTTGGGGTCCTCTGGATTCTATACCTGGATTTTGCTGGGATACAGAGTAAAGTAGTTTCCTTTGACTTGGTCTTGTGGCAGGATCAAAAATGGCAGTTATGGATCCAAGGTTCATTAGCAGTGACTGTGGAAAGAGGTCAAATATCGAGCATCCAGAGTTTGCAGGAGATTTCTTTAGGGGCTACTCTTGGACAAAAAGTAGAGGCAAATCGCGGTCATGTCAAGGCAGGAAAGAAGTGTTTCTAACGTGGTTAGGGGATGTTGCAGAGAACTAACTGCTCCAGCACTGCCCTCTCCTCCCTCCCTTCTGCAGGGCAAAGCCTCTTGGACTCTGTGTCTGGGTTTTGGTGGAATATCTGAGACTCTTCCTTCTGTTTTTTCCTGCATTCAGCTTGGCAATTCTCCTTCTTAGTCCTGATGTAGTTTTTCAATGGCAATTATAGTAGTTATAGTAATTTACATGGACAGTAATGTTAGGAATACGTGCTTCTGTCCATGCTCTAAAGTCATTATACAATCTCGGACATTTTCAGGTGGCCAGCCAGCTCTTCAGACCTCCTGATTAACAGCACCTCAGAGCAGGGAGAACTGTGGAAACTCTAGTAACTTTTTGTGATGTTACTAATAAAACCATGTTTTTCAGGTGGAGTGTGATGCATTCTTGGCATTATACAGCTTTCAAGCAGCTTAATGTGATGCCCACTATCTTTTATTATTTATAGAAGAGATTTTTTTTTTATCATTCTGGAAAAGACCGCTTTGTTACTCTCTGTAGTTCAGGTAGGTCAGGAGAGAATACTGGAAATTGAACTTTTCAACCTGGTGGCCCCTGCTGTCATGGCAGGCAGCAGTCTGACAGGAACACAAGTTCCACAATACAGAGTAATAATGAAAAATGTGGCTTTGCAACTTTTCTCTGTCAATAACAATGCTCATCTTTTTGTGCCAGCAAGACATTGCATGCAGCACACATTTCAAATTCAGTTAATCTCAAAATAATTCAAAAATCAAAGAGCTTATTCAACCATCAAGACATACCAGATTGACTCACTGTGTATTCATGGAGAGGATAGCAGAGAGAAAAAGAATTCAATATCAGAATCAGTAAAAGCAGCACTAGTTTCTGTTCAGTCTAAATTGTTTTTAGACCGCACGAGCGCACTATGAATACTAAAAGAGGTACCAAAAAACTATTTTATGATTGCATTGTTTGCATTACTCATCTAGGAATAAAATTCACAAAAGTGGCCGTTGTACATATGTGCACATGCTTTTTCTGCCTCACTGCAAGAACTTGTGTATTTTTAACATTATTTCAGGGCTGCGTATGCATCTGCTGTCACCACACACCTGACATTCAAACCCAGTGTCGAACAGCATGTGCACATGCAGCTGATGAGCTAAGAGATTTTGCTGTGGTATTAGTATTTGCTTACCCAGTTGCAGTTTCCTGTTTTGAATGTTGCATGGAGAATAATTCAGACACCATTAGAAATAGAATTGCTGCTGCCAAATTAATATGTATTTATGACAGGGCACCTGCTAGAGATAGACAGTGCCTATAGTGGGTAAAGGTATATGAAAGGCAGTTTCTTGTTAAGTAAAAGAATATATTTACCTGTAAAGCATGTCAGGATGCAGGGTTGCACCTCAGATTAACAGCATGGTCTGATGGACATCAGTGCTGCTCTGTGCCACTCAGCAGAGAGCGAGGGGGTTCAGCATGTGGTTCAGGTCACTGAAATTAGGACCAAGAGCTATGGCAATTAGGAGGGGACAAAGTAGAGGAGCCTGTCCTTGCAGCTGAGCACAGGGAATACCTGGGAGCCCATGGGACACCCTTGGTTGTGTTACTTGCCTAACGCTCAGTTTAGGCTGAGCTGTTGTAGGATATATGAACCAAAGGCTCCCCTCACTGCCCCACCTAAAACTTCTTCTGGGCAAAAATAGATTATTTGACAATAAATTGCTCTCATCTCCTAGGCTCTAAATTTATGTAACTCCCATTTTATCTTGTATATGCATCTTAGAAGTTTTCCAGACACTGAGCACTGAATTGCTGCAGACATGCAACATAGTTCCACCATTCTCCTGCATGCAGCATGAAGGACTTTTGTTCTTGAAACTTGCAGACAAGCTGAATAAACTAATTTCTTTCACCTGTTAGTTATTGAGGCTTTGTTTGTCTTTGCACAGCAGAGTGTAATCCAATGTAAGTCAATTACAGACCCCTCTTTTAATTGTCAGTCAAACAGTGAAGATGGTAACAGTCATGAAACACTTACCTTTATTCAATAGGGAAGAGTGCCAGCACCAAGGTAAAAGGCATGATGTGACATGAGATGACTTCAATTTCCATGGAGACTTCACCAGGGTGATGCTTACAGAACTGGGGTCACATGGTAAGCATTTAACCAGCTAACAGCCAAATAATGAAACCTCCCCCCCCCCAAGCTCCATATGATTTCTGCGTAACCTGGAAAGATGATTCTTTTTTCCTTCACACATTTCATACAGTATTTCATGACTGAATGGCAAGGCTGCTGCAGGATAAAGATTCTAAGCTCCTGCTTGGAGCAGGAGCTCTTGGGTCATGTGGCTGTGAATAAACTCTTTCACTAGCTTCTAGCCCACTCGGTAGCCGGGGGAAGAGGTTTGGGAATACTGCTTAGCTGTACTTTTAAAGAGGAATAGTGTTTTAAGAACAGGTGTTTAACAGGTGGAATCATATGGGGGGATCTACTTCTCTGTCCTGTTTATGGCAGTGACCAAATATCAAGAGTTACAGGGAAAATATGTTTTTTTCTCTCTGGTCTCCAGCAGTCAGACTTTTTCACTAGTCTGCAGATACCAGGAAGCTGTTCTGAGAGTATAACACTCCTTGCACATCTTTGTATTATCTATTTCCACTACTCATGAGATCTTTAGGTCCTTTCTGAATTGAGGTCAGCAACGGCATGTCATGGCACTGGGAGTCTGGAGGTAGGGCTAGGGAGCCAGTGTTTAACTGTCCCATAAACCTGGGTTTGGTCCATTTTGGCAAGATTTATTCAGCATCCTCGCCTAAAAGACTTTTTCTTACTTTGTAGTACATAAAATCACCTAAAATTTCATCAGACTTGTGCTGTCTTCCCAGGCAGCTCTGCTGCAGATTTCTCAAGTCACTGTCAGTCCATGGAGTTGTGATGAACTGGGTCACACCCATGAGGAAGAACAAAACATAAAAGGGGATTACAAGAGCATATTTGCTGTTGAACCCTTGCTTTAGTTGTTCCCTGTTGTCGTGATTGCTGCTGCTATATGTCCTTTATGTTAGCATCAATTATTTATCTTCCCTTGGCAGCATGCCACTCTTTCACCTGCTTTCAAGTGACTGATGTGGTGAAGTAATGAGAGGTGGCACACCACGCACCAGTACTCCTCAGCTTAACTAGTGGGGCATGAGTGAACAATGTATGCTTTAGCTTTTACACACACATTTTTTTCAACAACATAGATGGGATCACTTACTTTCCTTCCTTGTTCATAAAGGGTCTGACCCACAGAGCTGGTTAGTCCACTTCTTGTCTACCCTACGAGGGCTGTATATGATGTGGAGAAGATTAACCAAGCAAGAGCTGATGTCTCCACTAGCTCCATTTTCTCTCTTTTCACTCTTTGAAATGGGTTCATCAGCAAAGCAGGGGTAAGCTGGCTCCTAGACTGCTTGCTCACACAGTAACAAGAGCTCCAGGAAGTATTGTCAGGTTCCTGCCCCCCTGCCTACTAATAAAATAAAAGCCAGTAAAACTCCTAACAGCCTTTTGTGCTGTATGTGGGCATTGATTATGGTGGATTACAGTTGTTGCTATTGACAAACTGAATCAAATTAAAAACTGCTTTGGTGAGTGAAGAGGACAAAGTCTGGTGCTTCTCTTCCTTCCCAAAATTAATGTGGAGGAATAATCCCCCAAATCAGGACAAAGCATTAATGGAATGGAAAACAGCTCAGTCTTCATTCTCTAGTGATCAGCTCTGTGAAGTTGCATCTTTCTTTTCTGCTTTAAGTTCAAAGTTATAGACTTTTTCTGTTTCTGTCAACTACAATTGCTTGCAATCAAACCTTTTAGCTGTCTAGCTGGAACCATTTATTTTTAATGTAAAAGACATAGGCAATTTACAGCAAATAGCAATGGAAATGTATTATAAATGTTAGAGGTTCTGAGCAGGCAATATGTTATAAAACTTTATGTACCCATTTTACACATGTGCACCCCTCTGCAGTTGTAATGAAAATGCCTAGTTAACATTATTTCTTACATCTTCATTCTCATTAATGCTTTTTTCACATCCCAGCACACTCTGGTTCATCAACTGCCGCATTAGAAATACATACACTCTTACATAACTTAAGAAGATATCTATAGGTTCTGTAAAGATCTCTTATTATGAAAGGTTACTGATTACCTTGCAGAAAAGAAGTTTGGTGTGTCAGCTTACAAAAGTGTTGGGGAAGAGACAATTCCTACCAAAGCTTTGAGCGTTTATCCAAGTGTTTTAATTTGTGCAGTCCAGAAAGTATGAAACCTCTAAATATATTAGTAAAAATGCATTAGAAAATTCTAAATTTTAAGGCTGATAATCTGTTTTGGTTTGGAACTTATGGCTATTGCTCATTCTGAAACAATAGATCAAATATATACATATTTTAAATTTCATATGGCTTTGTGCCAAAGTCACAATTAGTGTATGGACCAAAGCAGGTCTTACATCAGCTATGGAAATCCAGTGTCTCATGCCTACAACAGAGAATACAGCAAGCTTTCTCTTGAAAGAAGTCTTAGCTCAGATTTGTTGCTCTAGGTTCTGCTAAAAGTTTAAAGTTTGTAACAAAATCCATCATCTGCTCCTTGCTGCTGAGTGTGATGGAAATCCCTTCTCCTCTGTAATGATCTCTGTAATTTGGAATGCACAGATGCATGTGATGCTCTTTACTGGCTGCACGGAGAGAGCAGACTGGAAAGATCCACTAATGTTGCTCTTCAAACACATTGTCCTTTCAGATTGGTGGTTGGAAGTTTAGGTACTTGACTAGAATTTTATGCAGATCTGAAGCGTATGGATTTATTATATTGCTTATTGTGTTTTGATATCTCTGTTTCTCATATTTTCAGAAAAAATACCTTCCACTACTTTTGCCAGGCAGGCCCAGGTGAACGACCTGGGCAGCTCTGGTTCTGATGTCCCAGGCATGCTGAGCTACGCTTGACCTTTGTGAACCCAAGTTTGGGCTAAGCAGAAGCACAATGTGAAAATGTGTGTGGAAAAACTGACAACGGATAATGTCCAAAACATACATTTTCTCTGATGCATATTTCCCAGTTTCCCTCTGCTTGTTCCCCAGCAGACATCAGCAGGAGTTGGTTGTTGTAGTATAAAGAGGCTCTCTGAAGAAGAAAAGTTGCTAGTATGGCCAGGATATTTAAATAAAATCACTCATTTCTATCCTATTTAGGTATCTAAACATGTTTACCCTTTTTCTTGAGCAAGCGTCTATAACTGGAGCTATGTTGGCTAATCTGAAAGACTAGAATGTGAGTTCTTGAACACTACGAGCACAAATCCTTAGAGCTTACATGAGAGTTTAGGAAAAATTATTTCTGATAATTCTGAGTGAATTAGCAGTTGCGGCCCACTGTCTTCCAATGAGATTTGGGTACATGGGGTTCAGATAGACACGTCTGAAAATTCTGATGTGCTTACCAAAAAGATGCATGGCACTTTTTACATACAGCTAACCTGAGTTTGCATCTGTTGGTCTTTTGAAAAGAATGATGGTTTACATCCTGTTAACACTGATAACAATTACAATGCTAAAAAACTTTTTTTTTTTTTTAAAAAGGAGGAAATTTCTTTCTTATTCCAAATAACTCTTTTGGGGTAGATCCTGTTGCTTTCCATTAACACTGTTGGGAGAAAGATTAAAAGGAAAAAAACCCAAAAGTGAAGGGTAGAAGAATTTCTTCAGAAATGGGAAATAGGAAGCAAGGCAGAGGCTTTTTTATGTTTATGAAGACAAGATATTGCAATGAATATCTGTGAATCCTTTTGCATTTAGAAATCATTCTAACATATATAAATTCCCCTGGAGGTGATTTTCTAATTAAAACTGAGTTCATAATCGATAACCTACTTGATCAAACCCACTTTTTCATTCACCAATTCACCCTAAACAAATGCTTTGCTTTACAAAATTATTCACTAATTGAGTAAGATGAATAATTGTCCATGTGTTCCTTGGTTGTAAACAGTTTGCTACAAACCACTTTCACTGAAAACTAGAAGAATTATTTGTTTTGAATTAATGGACAGATCCCATAATATTTTGTTACAACTCTTAGACTGGATCGAGTTATGGGGTCACACTTCCATATGCCAGTATTTGTCCTGATTTTACCAGAATTTTCGAGGGTATCGAGGCCAAGGAAAAAAGGTTCACAGAAGTCTGCTGAATCTTTTAGCAACTAGGCAGTTAAACATGAAATGTCTCCAATGTGACAGACAGTTAAATGATAAAATACCTTTCTAGTAACTACTGAAGATAGGAAATATTATGTGAAAGGGGCAGGAAATGTTTCAAAGGGCACTTGATAATAAAGGGTCTGCAAGTGTTACTTGTAAGTGATGTATTGATTTGTTCAGTGTAGCATGTGAGACTGTACTGATTTATACAGAGCATATACAAAAGCCATGTCATTACAAACTGCAAACCAATCTTTAAAATTAGTTACTGTCCAATAGGTTTAGGAAAGATATACCTGTCCTGCTGCCACCCAGCCCAGAGCACAATGATTAGTTGAAGATGAAAGTTGATGTGAGTAGATCAAAGCTCAGTATATTAGGTCAAGCATTTTTAACATAGATTTATGAACCAGGATTCTGGTTCATTTTGTGTTCTCTTGGGAAAGAAAAATTGAAGTACTCCAAGGATTTTCCTTTCCATGGAAAGATCCATGGATCTTTCTTGCACTTTTCTAATGGCATTTCCCTTTGTCTCGGCTCATCTAGTCTATCCAAACCCCTCTTTTCTTTTTGCATTTACTCTTGGGGTGCCAGAATACTATAAACTATATATCTTAATGATGTCTTCACCACTCCCCAGGCATGGGTATTAGTCTTCATTTCAAGATTCAAAACCTGCTTTTTGGTTCTTGATGTCCCATATTCAGTCCTAACTGATAACCAAGATCAGCATTACTATAGATACATCTAGTTTTCTAATGATAAAATTCCATCTGAATGTTATAGTGTACATATAATAAAATACCTGGCATCTATTACTTGCAAAGGATGGGAAATTCAGACCTCTGAAGAATTGATTCCACAAGACATAAAGACCTTCAACTCTAGAAGAAAGTCTGTTGCCCTGGAAATGGTTGCTAGGGCAAAGAAGTGCCTTTTGGCACAGATTTCTGATCTTTAAAGGCAAAACTCTCATGACATGAAATGAAATGAAAGCTTGTGGCTTATGTGTTTCTTAAAAAAAGCCAAAGACCTGTGCTGTTTCATATATTTCCAATATGAAAGCTTTTACTTGTCAATACTTGATGATCTGAAAATCCTTTGAGCCCTTAGCACTCACCAAGGAAATTACAGGAACCTGGACTGCACTAGTAAACACACAGCACTCTCAGATGTATACACCGTGATCTGTGCAACCAGCGGAGAGCTGGAGCCCAGCTTCCAAATGAGGCTGTTCAGCGAGCAGCACCACAGCCAAGTCAGAGAAGAGACAGCAGTTTTTCTCATTATTTGCATCCCCCCAGTGCCCAGAAGCCCAGCCTTGGGCTATGAAAGACAGCGGTGCACTGCACTAACACTGAACAGACGTGGTGTTGTAAGATGAGACAAAAGTGGTTACTAAAGACAGAGGAATGCAAAGAAGCAGCATGATGACAGTAGATGGCATGCTAGGTCTCAGCATACAACTGTCCATGGTTGGTCATTCCCTAGCTGTATCAGCAAGGAAATCTTTGTGGAGAGAGCAATAAGTAATACTGTAATAAGTAACTTTGGAGATGTTCAAAGTGAGCTGCTTCCTAGCGTGAAGGACACAGTGGCAGAGAGGATGAAGCTGCTTTTATATTTTTGTAGCAAGTGGATGCTGAAGGCAGAAGTCACTGGTTAAAGCGAAGCAACAGCCTGTTTCACAGTGCAGAATGAGAGATGACAAGGCAGGGACAGGCAAGGAAGAGCTTAGAAAATGAACATGCTTTTTGTTTGATGTAATGTAAAAGTAGGAGCCAAAAGAGGACAGATAGGATGGCTGATGTTGTCAAAGTGACAGGGTAAGAAAAAAATCTTTTCAGAAGCATTGTAAATGGATGTGAGCAGGGCAAGAATTGCATTTATCAAACCTGGAAAAAAAGATGTTGTTTTAATAAAGACAAAAGGTGTTGGGAGCCTGGAGAGAGCTTTTCCAGTGTGATCTAATAAGAAAAGCCATATCTGAATCTGTTATGTGGAGAGCATATGCAGGATTTACACATATGCTGGATTTGGGGACAGAGAAAAGGATCCGAGTTGAAGGTTATCCTAGGTTATGGATTGCAGCAAGTGGCACTGTACTGTCAATGGTGACTGAGGAAAGAAAGGGAAAAAGATTTGAGAAGTCTTGCTATGTTAAGCTTAAGCTAATGACTAGATATCTCTGAGGAGATTTTAATTCAGGCAGGGTATGTTGGAGCAGAGAGATACTTTTGTGAGTTGCTAGGATAAAAACATAAATTGAATTTATGTTTTCAAATCAGCTCTGGGCAGCTAAAGTTGACAGTTCCTCTCTCATAGGAGAAGGAGGAGAAAGCATTTGGGATGCACTAGTGGAAAAATTGAGCTGGAAAACATGCCACAGTCCACGTCATTCATGGCAGGTCACCAGGTATGGGGTGGTTTGCTGGGGCTCACATAATATAAAGAATGATGACTATGGAGCAGCTGTGGATACCTCCATGCTTTTTCTGTTGTAAAAGGGTAGTTAGTTGGTCTGTTTCTGCCTTAGTAAATATAGATGCTGGTTGTAGAAGCAATTCAAAGTCCTGTTTTATCCTTGGGAGGAGGAGAAGGCTCATGTGGCATTGTATTTTTCTCACTGTATCAATGTTTCATCTGCCTGTTGAATATAATTGCTGAGCCCAATGTGTATGTTATTTCCTCTTTGGCTTTGTATATATAATTTTAATTTGTGTCATAGACTTAGACTGTTATCCTTTCTTTGTTTTTCAGCATATTAATGAGAAACAGGAGGGTATAGGAAGCCAGAATATTTTAGGTCTAGTGCCTTCAATTCAGTATTCTGTGTGCAATTCATTAGCTGAAGCTGTTTAACAAAGTGTGGGGTTTTTTGTTTTTTAATACAGTCTGAATTCTGGAAAGTGCATGCTATACACCCACTAGGTAAAATACGTGCTGTTCTTCTGTGGTGCCAGCTTCTGCACTGAAAAATACCTATTGACTCCGCTGGAGTAACGCTCCTAGGTTGTACGAGGCGGATACAAGCCCACATTGGTGCAGTAGCTGATCACAGCTGTGGCATTCAGCAGGGACTGTGGGTTCAGTTTGCGAAGCAGGTACCGGCATGGCATGTAGCAGGTACAGTGCTCCCCGAGGCCATTGGTGAGCGTAAGGGAAGGGGCTGCTGTGCAGCAGGTGTTGGCTGTAGCAACCCAGCGGTGGCTGCTGGCAGTGACATGGGGGAAACAAGGGGAAGGGCAAGGCTGAAGGGACATTAATTGACTTTGTTTTGATACAAATTTATAATTTCATTGCATTTTCTGGCTTGATGGACTGCCTGAATGGCACTGAGCCTAGGCTTTCTGAGCTTTCCGAACCACAAGTGTTACAAAACCAAACTCTGGTCATTGATCGCTGCTGCACTCTGGGCCCACTTTATCCTGTGCTCTCCTTTTTGCTAGCAGTGGTATAAAGCCTGCTATTAAGCTAGCTAAGGTTGGAGTCACCGGTGATCATGAGCTATCTTTTGATTACCATTTTAGTTGCCTCACAAAACCCATATTTGTTGTTTGGGGGGATATTGGAAGGATATGACCGGTGCTGTTGCAGGAGGATGCCATGCTGTTAATTCATTTCTCTGTTATGTGCCAGCTGGGTTACTGGAATCCAGGGCTTTTTAACTTTTCATTTTAGAGCTCACCTGCAGTCCTGCTCCTGGCATTCAAACTATAACATATTATTGCACTACGTGGAAGCTCTTCATATTGGCTTGCAGTATGTTGGGATAATTCTAAGGTGCCACTAGGCCCACTGAAGTTCCCAGGCTGGCTTTTGCCACAGCAAAAGTATTTTCATGTGTTACAAAAATACATCTATATTAAAGTTGTAGTTCAGATCAGGAGCTGGCTTCTGAAGTGAGTACCCCAATAATCCCCAGTTACTGCACGCTTTGGTTTTCTTCACAGAACAGTCTTGGAGAGCAAAGAGGCTGCATTATTTTGTGATACAACTGGACTGGGAGATGTGTTGCTGGAGCAAGGTGTACCCCAGCTGCTGCATGTACCCCCTCCACTGGATCAGATTAGAGATGGTTCCCTCTCATCCCCAGATGCACATAGCATAACATTATCCATCAAAACCAGCTGTTTTCTTTAGCAATGCCCTCTGCTATGCTGCATTCCTTGTTAATGCACACATAGCCCAAGGTGACCATGATTCTGTGACACTTGTGTGGTTTGGTGGGTGTCATTGACAAAATAATTGCTCTTGTAGTGTTTTTTTTTTTTTTTCAGTGAATGCACACTTCATACAATATTATCTTAACTGCACAGTGTTACTTAGGGACAAGTTGCCTTTATTAGTTTTGTATTGTATTACCATCTCTACACAGTCATCTGCAAACGTAATTTGGCTGTGTTTTGTAAATGATCTCCTCGTTTATGCTTAGACTGCACAGTAGATTTCAACCAGAAGAAGGTACCACCTTTGAAAGCATTAGAAGGTGAAAGCACGTAATGAACAAAGACTGCCCGTCACATTAACTCCCGCTGCGTACTACAGTTATGGTCCGTATAACTGTAGTATTCGAACATCTGACATCTGAGAGGAAGAAACTGGAATAAACAATTTTATGGCATGGAGAACAAGGTACAGTGGGACCATATGACTTGTCCAGGATCACAGAGACAGTCTGTCTCCACATAGGGAATTAAGTCTGAGCGTAAGATAGTGACTTCATCATTAGATTATAGTTTCATTTTTCTTGTTTGCTCAAGGAGAATGAATGAGGAGAAAAATGGTGAGGAAAACAAACAGAAATCATGGGCTGTGCCCTTATGTCACTGCGTTTAAGGTATCTGCAATTGCCTGTGTTGTCTGTCTTTGATTCTGCCTTAGCAATTTGCATAGTATTTTATGTATTTTTGAGGAACTTTACCCCATATTAGACTAAATTAAAATGCCGTGGCACCCAAATTGTCTGCTTGCTGTACCTCCTTATGAGACAGTTTTCCCTAGGAGAAAAATTCTCTGTTGCAGTAAACATTTTCTGACACCTACTTACTGCTGTTTCTTAAATCTGAGTGGTAACAAACAGCATTACCTTAATGTATAGCCAAACAACAGAAGCAGAATTTTGGAAAGAAACCTTCCATATTAGAGCTGCTGGAACTTTTATTGAGTCTGGATACACTATGTGTAAAGCTGACCACCTCCAAATTACTTGCTACTTGCTCTGATGTTTTTATCATTCGTGGAATGAGATATGTCTTATGTGACCAGCCAGTGTTGTTTGCTCTTGTTTTGCATAACTTTCAGATTTAAAATATGTGAAAAAGCAAGTCCCTAACACAAATTTGCAGCTTCTAGTGCTGAGGAGCGAGTGATCCATTTGGGATTTATATTTATACACTGATCAGTAATAATGCTAATATTAACAGAAATTGATAGGATCCCCGTTATCTGCTCCTATGAAAAAAACAAATACAGTCTCACAATGTGTTGCAATCAGTCAGAATCAAACATTGCTGTG
>NW_010510100.1:105384-113632 GCF_000687285.1 Phaethon lepturus
GTAGGGAAAAGTCCACTCATCAGAATTTTTTCTGACTGGCTCCTCTTTCTTTGCAAATAGGCTAATGCTTTCAGAATTGTTACGAAGCTTATTTATGTACTTCCATTTTCTCTGCATGAATTAAAAAAAACAGATGAGAAAAAATCTTAATTCAAAGTATAATTAATGATAAATTTTTTGGCACTGCAAAGGTTGATCACAGAAAAATTGAAATATTTGAGCTTCATTTCATACTTATGATGTCTGCTGTGGCAATGGAGTCTAACTGCAGGACTTCCTTCCGAAAATGTTAATTGCATTTTCAACAGGATGTTCATGAGTAAAAGATGGTGCTACACAGTGAGACTTTTTTTTTTTCCTTTAAGTAGTTCTGCTTAATGAAATGTATAAAAATCGTCTATTGTTCTGTCAAAATAGAAATAATGTGCTTACTCTATTTCCTGCTGTGATCAACCAATCTGGTAATTTAAATCTAAATGTGCCATAATCTTGAACACCGGGAGGATTAGAAAAAATCATAAGGAAAACACCCACATTTACATTTTATAGATGGCCTTTTGAGCTCATTTTCAATTCAGTGCCGTCCTTCCTTGCTGAAAACAAAAACAAATTTCCTGAAAATAATATCAAAACAGCAAAAGTGCATCAATTAAGCCACAAGACCCAACAGGGCATGTTTTAATGGGCCATTAAGCTGGGGTGTATTGTGAAGTACCAAGGTAAAGGACAGATTACTTAAAGTACCCACCACAAAATATATTAATGATTCATTAAAACATGCCATGTAAACAAATGGTCATATTATAAGTAAGTGGCCTGACTATACAAGCATTTTTAGTGGTGTATTAAAGGAGGAAATCTACAAACAGCAAGTTAAGAATTGGGTCCAGCCTGTTAAAATGAAGACTAAAGTTATTTTAAAAACATGAAATGCATAATATGTACAATTTCCCCAGTAATATTCCTCCATGATTGAGGGAAGTAAATGTGTTGAGTGAATAATTTTCAAAAGCAGTAATTTGATTAAATGCCTGGCAGTGTGGCTTTTTCAAAGCATTTGGGTCTAAAGAGGCAGGTCCTGATCTCAAGTACATGGACTTGAGACTTGACTTAAGAATAAAAGTAGCCCTATGACTCCTGTGTCTGACTTCATACAGTTGTAAAGGACACCTTCCATGGACCTGTTCCTCAGACTGTGAGCCTGGGTAACTCCCTGCAGCTTGTTTTCAGTCAGTTCCTACGTGGAATACAATGTCCATGAAGCCAGCTTATTTTGGAAGTTTCAAAAATCTCAGAATTTTTTAGAAAAGACAGTACTAGGTGTCACAGATGGTTCTTGCCATGGTGGTGTTATTGTGCAAGGTTGAGGGTGGTCTCACAGGACAGCAGCTGACTGCTCTCTTCAAATGTAGAGCTGTACTACTGACTCGCAGTGTACATAAAAATACTTTTTCTTGGCATAACATAAGTATAGAGCTGTCCTTCATCTGTTAAGCACCAGGACTCAAGGAATTAGGCCAAAAAAATCTAAGGTGCTATTGAAGAAGGACAGGTTGCCTCAGTGTTTTCAAAACATATTGTTGGTTCATTAATGTGTGACAGATGAAGAGAGATCCCAAATCTACGTGTTTCTGACAGTGAGGGTCAGGCACATTGCTGTACCACAGTGGTGTTTCCCTGTTACGGGAGCAGGGATGTTTTATACAGTGCAGGCAGTGTTAATGAAGGGCCACAACCTTGCTGACTTGCAGGAAAATCTTGCCTTCTCTATGTAAGTGGGTACTTCCAAATATCCTCTTGGCTGTTTTCTCTAACTAGAAAGCTAAATGCCCTTTTTGATTTGGATAAAAGACCAAATCATTAAGGCTTTTGAGCACATTCCTAAGACCCTATCCAGTGAGAGACATTACTAAAGCATCCAGGAAGACATCTGGTAAAAATCCAGTCATTGCCCACAGTAAGCTTTGGGTTGAAATTGAAACACTTGAACACAAATGTGTGTTGCAGTGCCTTTTTTGAGTTATGGTTTGTGTTGCTACAGTTAGATTGCTCATTTGGCTTTTTTACTGGTATTGAGTGCCTGCTTAGTTGAGGCTGTCCCCATTAAAAGCGTTAAGTGAACCCCCCGACAAATGGGGGAGATGCCTGGAAAAATGCAGTTCCAGAGAAGATATTTCTTCCTTCTCAGTTCACATCAAATGCAAGAGCAGTAGTCTATGAGACACAAGTAGTCCCTGTTTATAGGGGATGTGTGTCTAGATTTAAGTTTTTCAAGAGATGGGTTTCATTTATATTTTACAGATATCAATCAAATGGTATATAAAAACTACTCCTAAGTGGGGAGATGGGAAGCAAAATTTCTGCCCCTAGTTGGTGAGTTAGCTCAGGTGCCAGTGTCTAAACCTAAACTAGCATGTGTAATTGAGTGAACGGTGGTTCCTGATTCATTCTTCTTATGAAAGGACTTGTAATAAACTTT
The DNA here is from genome assembly GCF_000687285.1 of Phaethon lepturus. Classification (NCBI taxonomy): domain Eukaryota; kingdom Metazoa; phylum Chordata; class Aves; order Phaethontiformes; family Phaethontidae; genus Phaethon; species Phaethon lepturus. The sequence continues at coordinate 107,864 of NW_010510100.1, forward strand.
TTCATTTTATTTGGCTGCATCAATTCACAACAAATGGGTTGCAGTGAAATTTAACATTGCAGCAATTCCCTGCATAACACCATTCTTACACACTGGGAATCAACAGCATATAATGGGCATTATACCCATGTCTTCCAAGAAACCATTTTCACTCTATAGTTGGTCCATTATTTATGTGGATCAAGATGCTAAAAAAGAGAAAAAAACACATTGAAAACAATGATGTGGGCTGCATGTAAGTAGTTCTTGATGGCTTTTAATGTATTACTGATCTTAACATATGGTAAATAGTGCAGGTTCCTTCTTTTAGTAGTGCTGCCTCTGGTAAGGCATTTTTACCCTATCTTTAAACAGTGTGTGTTCTTAAACCTACACCTACTGAACATCTATAACAGAGAAGTATAAAGAGAGCTATTTAATGTGTGGTATGTGTGGTAATGCTAATTACTGTGCAGGCTCCTCTAGAGCACAAAGAGCTTTGTAAAACTGTTGTTTGTAAAAATAAAATGTATAAAAACTTTATTTTAAAAACAATGGACACCACCAAGAGTAATTGAAGGTGCTGGTGCCTGGAATATAGTAATGCATTGCTGGTAAACGTTGGCACTGATAAGTGAGATGGCCTTTTATTTGGTCACCTTTAAAGTGTAAGATCCTAATGAAAAGGAGCTGTATGTATTCAGTCCCAGTTTCCTTTTGCAAAACCAGAAATTACCCAGTACATTTTTATTAAAGCATAACTCCCTCTCACCTGGTATTTGCTTTTGTATAGACAGCTTTTTTTTTTTTCTATTTTTTTCTATTGGGGATGGAAAGTAGTTGCTGAAAAGTTCATTCTGTTTCTCCACACAGTTCTTCCATTTCATTCTACTTCCCCTGAAAACCTGTGTTGACAGCCTTCCTCCAAAGTACTTTGCATCTCCAGACTTCTCTACCAGTCATTTTTTTTTCTGCCCTGCACTTCTGCTGCGCCTTTCCCTTTTAGAGAGCTGTGTTCCTATTCCTTTTGCTTTTGTCTTTTCCTTCTCACTGAATCCAGTAGCACAACTCCCAGTAACGCCTCTCAGAGCCAGGCTGACCCTGCCCAGCTGCCTGGGACATAGTGCTCTCCCCTTTAAAGGGCTGTGAGCTGTGCTGCAGACTTCCCTGCTCTAAGCAGCCTCTTCTTTGACCTTCTGACTAGTGTTAAAAATTGCATATAGCATATAACAAAATCTTACCTGCAAATTGAGTGGAGTCATTATTATCTAACCCTGGTGCTTTGCAGGGTCAGCAAGAAGCAGCTGCTACTGTCAGTGAGCGAGGGTGATACTGGAGTGCTCTCAGTTACCACCACAAAATAGTGGGAAAATAAACACTTTGGGCAACAGCAGTGTTTCCCTTTTAAAATAGGGAAGTATTCGTATACCAGAGAAAAGCACAGCACCACAGTTAAAGTGTTATCCAGCTTTTAAAGAACTTGTTTTGACGTGATTACTGAATTCTGGGAAGCTGCTGAATTGCTGCGTGGGGTTTCTGAGGTGGAAAGCTGCTCTGCTGGCAACCTCGCTGATGGCTCAGGCTCGAGTGACTGAGTATTCTTCAATAATGTTTCCTCCTTTAAGCTCCTCCTTTGCAAATTTAAATGACTGAATTTTTATAACCATCTTGGCTACTAGACTTACTGGTCTTTTAGAAAGCTGTTTCCTCAGTTCATTAGAAAATAGTTGAAGTGGTGAAACATAAGGTGTTCTTCAGGAGGAACAGGGAAGAGTGGAAGTCAGAGAGTAGCTTTAAGTTGAATCTGCTTTATGTGTTTGTGATAAGGTGGCGATAACTTTGTTGGATCCAAGTGTCTGCAACGTTTTCTTATGGCTCTACACTGAGAAATGCCACCCAGCCTGTGTCTCTAATTCAGCATCTGTCTACATTCCCCTCTTCTGAAACTGGTAAAAACTGCTTCAACCAGGTAATGGGCCAAAATACATGGACTGTGCATTTTTCTTAACTTCTTTGAGAAGAATGAACTCATTCCCATTCTTGTTCATCATCCTCTTTCCTCAGAACACGCAGCCCTCTGCTTCTTTGAATCCAGGGTTGGATATAGCACACTACTAATGGTGCTCCAGCCATCCCCCTGTACATTACCAGGCATGCGATAGGCAACAGCTGAGCCTCTCAGCCATATAGCAACTGCAGCAGGCCCTGAAAAATATAATTTTATACCTCACACAGCCAACAATTAATCCAACCCTATTTCTGCTTCTAGCATGCTTAAACATTCCTCTTCAAAAACAGCTTTTAGGCAAGTTAACAAGCTTAGAAGTTACTCAAATGATTCAGTGATTTTTTTTTTTTTTTTTAAAGATTGATGAGGCTAGGAATACAGGAGATGGTGGTCTGGGTATCATCTTATCTCAAATATGAAGCTTGTACCTGTATTGTCAGAAATTTTGTGAACTATAGAAGTTTTGACAATTTTTTTTTCCTGCTTCTCTGGTTCTCTGAGCCAGATAAGCCTGTGAGGCTTTTCAAATCTCAGATAGCTGCTGGTGTTATAAGTACTTCTTAATTGCATATTTCAGAGAGGCTATAATGGCCCAGTGATTTCCTAGATTTGCAGGCCAGAAGGCATCACTGTGATCATCTACTCTGACGTCCTCCAAAGATATAGGAATCACTGGGTGAAATCCCATCAAATGGATTAAACAGTAAGTGTAAAATTAAAAAGATAATAAAATTTAATATTTCCTCTTGGTACCGGTCCAGGACTTCAGGTAGTGAGGAAGTACAGCACAAAAGGACCTGATTTCCATGTTTTCTCCTTATGCTGTGTGGCGGAAAAGAAACCTTCTTTCTTACCATTTAGCAAGAGCTGGCTTTTTTTTTTCCTTGAATGCTTCTACTTTAATACAGAAATGTAATCTTGATGGTGGATGTTAAGTTATCCATGCATCTGTAACAGCTCTGTCATGGCCCTGCTTATAGCCTGAGACCTCATATATATGTAACACATCACTTTGCAAAGATGATGGAGAGAACATGTATGATGTCCTCAGGAGCACATCTGGTTTCTACATTTTATCTTCCAGCTTGTGTAAAACTGAACACACTCCAGAATCCCCCACTGGAGAGCCAGGACCACTTGTGCATCCTGCGCGTTACCAGAAACAAAAGCAGTCCTGGCGGCACCTTGTCACATGCTGTAGTATGGATCACATTTTTTGAGCGCTCTGGTTCTTTTCAAATACTGCTTACTCTGATACCACTTTTTACATTACCTTTATCTTTGTGTTTTTAGCAGTGCAATAGGTTATGCACAGCAGCTCCTGTGCAGCTGTTAAGCTGGTTGCTTTAAAGAAAATGGCACCAATCTTGCATTGCAATAGTCACACTAAAGAGGTAAAAAAGTAACTCTCAGACTGACATAGTCTGAATTCCAGTAAAGATGAAGTCAATACCAAGGCAACTTAAAGTGTAGCATTTGCTTTTCCTGCAACTGATTGTGTGTTTCTTGTTCCTCCCAGCTTAACATAGGTGACTCACAGGTGGAACAGCGTGTGTGTGTAAGATTGAGTGTAATTCGGCAAGGAGATTCTTCAGGAAAGATCTGACATGTTGGGTTTTGTGTATCTTTCTGAAACGAACTTGGAGAAATAAGATTCCTGATGTTATTACTCTGTGTATTCAAACAAAGACTAAAAGCATGTATTCACCTATCCCCAGTGGTGTAGTCATGGGAGAGTTCAATCGGAAATGTGAAGGTTCTGTGTGTCTGTCTGTGCCGGTTCTGGTGCATCGCATGTGAAATTTCCCACAGCATTGGCAGGCACAGATAACCCTGCATCCCTGCTGCTGGAAGAGAAGTGTGAGTTCCTTCACAGCAGCCCTTTCCTTCTTGTCAGCCAGAAAGATTGTTGGTCTTGTTCTGATTTTCTGCAGAGGAGAAAAAGTCTTTAGAGCACAGGAAACCTCCTTGGTGTGTAAAAAGCATGCTGTGTCATTCATTACTTAAACCAAGGGTAGTTTCTACTTAATCGAGTGGTAAAACTAAAGAAAAATATATCTCAATTGATTTAATGCCCATACCCACCCTACCGAACACCAGAGATGTCTTGCTAAGTAAGAAAGAAGCTTTGGATATTTGCAGCCTGGAAAACTTGATGTCTTTATTGCAGGGAGGAAAAAACGGAAGAAAACAAAAAAAAAAAAGGGGGGACAGTGGCTGTGGACAAATAGCTGGTCAGAAAAGTGTCTTGCCAGGTGGATAAAGAAGGGTTTGATTTTGCCTTAGCTGATGGAGTAGTAGGTGACCTGGTGTAGCAGGTGTTTCTGCTGCACTGGCTTCTCCTCAGGTGGCCGCTTCTGAAGTACTCATGGCCTTCATGAGTTGCTTGGAGTTGTCTGACATAATATGTTTCCTTCAGCAACACCGTTGTAGAAGTATCTACCCAGAGATGCAAAACATGCTGGAATTGCAAGAGGTTCTCATGTGAGTAATCAGTTTGGATAATGCAAAAGGGTTATGAATTAACAGGCTGGAAGAATAAACAAGATTTAGAGCTAAGTGCTTTCAGGGACTGTGCAAAAAATAGTCAAAGGCTAATTGCAAAGGAGTGGGTGAGGCAAGGCCATAAAATAGAAATGGAAAATGGAGAGGTCAGGTAGTAAGATGGTCAGGTAAAACAAGCAGTGGAGGAAATGAGAGGGCAAGAAATATGGTGGGTGTTTTTTTAGGTAGAAAGGTCACAAAAGCATAGAGTAGTGATTAAATTGTGGGTACAGTGAAGAGCATCTCACAAGAAAGAATATAAAAGTAGATAAAATAGCATACATGGTAGAAGAGTTAAGAAGAAAAGATTAGACTGAGTAGGCAGGAGAGATCAAAAAGGAAAGAAATTGAAAACACAATATCTGAAGTTGAGAATTAATATCTACTGTCATATTTAAGGAAGAATAAGGGAGAAAATTAAAGTGGAAGATACTTGTGAATGAGTGAAAAAAGCAAAATAAAATGTGAGAAAATTTAGTACCCTCCTGTAGAAACTAAAGGAAAGAAAAAGATTTTTGTGTTTTGCAGGGGCTGAAGGGTCCATCAAGCAGGAAGGATAACAAACATTCTTTCACAGTTCTTAAACAGTTTGAAAGAGCTTTATGAAAGTCACTGTTCCTAAGATGCAAACTGTAAGGCAAAAGACAAAAGACGTTTTTCAAGAACAGCCAGAGCATCATTTCTTAAGCATCTATGTTTTCCAACCTTGAGCATATCACAGCTACTGTCATTTTTGTGGCCTCCATTGTACTAGAAAATTGTAAGTCACAAGATAGCAAGCCACAAAACAATAGGAACTCTGCGTATAAATACATATATTACATTGTACAGTGCATTTTATCCTGTTGTATCTAACTACATTTCTGATAATAAGTTCAGCATCATCATGTCTCCTGGAGAAAGGAGGTGAAAGCCAAGGAACATGAAGACTAAAGATGCTGAAGCTACTGGCTTATTTGGAAAGCTTTGATTTTTGGAATGCCCTGTATGGTTTATAGGGTCTGTTCTCTGAAGATTTCAAAACCAAACTAGCCCTTCCAAATGAAGGTCACGGTCACCTACGGTTCCTCAGTACCTTTGTGAAGTAGACCCTAAATGTCCTAGGTGCAGTATCCCAAATTTGAAGAAGCTAGAAAGAGAAGCCAAGCATTTGTAGATAATTTAACCAAGAAGTCCAGCCACAATGTCTTCTGAAGAACCTCAACCCCACTTCCTTCCTTCCTTCCTTCCTTCCTTCC